>NC_056725.1:306123484-306368484 GCF_019279795.1 Protopterus annectens | reverse complement strand
TGCAGGGGCAGTTTCTTCTCCTCTTTTGAGAAGTGACTTTGGATTTTTTATATCTATCTGAATTACCAATATTACTAGCTTATCATTTTTTAATGTAAAATAGACAATTTATTCCTCAAGGGCAACCGGCACTTTATTTGTAGATAAAACAATGAAATATAGAGTTGTTTGCTGGCAGCAACCTCTTCATTAGTTACAGATTTCTTTAATGTGGAATTATTTAGACGACTTTTACTTCTGCGGAGATTGTGCATATTTACTGATAATGGTGGACTGTAGAAATTTCAGTAGATTTTTAAGATGGAAATGTTCTGAATTGGGCAGTTTTGTCATTATTGGTTCATGCATTTTGTTTCATTGCTTACTACAAACATGTTCAAAAGAATACATTTAAAACACGCTCTAGCAAGTGTGCTCTATTATACAAGGAATATCAGGAAGCTGTGTCAAAGGATACATGTATGTTTCATGTGCAAGGGGTTTATGATTTGAAAACAGCCCAAAGGCAAACTTTATCCATCACTGGCCAGATGCATTTTCTTTGAATGTGGGTTTCAATGCTGTTTCGATGAATGTTATTTTCAGGGGCAGAAGAGTTTTAATGCTGTCTACTTTCATTGTGAGACTGTATTGCTTTGCTTAGCAGATGTCTAATAGTGTTTGGGCTATAAAATGTAAAACAAAAGTTTTAAATGAAATCCAAATAATCATTGTAGAAGTAAGGCAGCATGCACATTACAGTGTTTATGGCAAATGGGGTAAACTAGCCAAGTAATGAGACATTGGGATGGCTGCAAGGGGGAGGGCTGTGTATGGGGGGCCCCATTTAAGCATGATTTTATAAGGGGGGGGCAACAAACTTGCAGACAACCCCAGGTGGCAAATCTCTGGCTACTCCACTGATCAGTAGGCCATTGAGAATGACTTTTAGAGGTCCTAGCAATATTCTTTTGCTAAGATTATAATATTGCCTACCATTAAATGCCCAACTTTAACCATAAAATCCACATACTGCAAGTCACCAAAAACAAAATCTGAAGGTACATCATATTCTCCCTTCCCAGTGAACATCATTGCTACACATTTTAAAAAAAATGGTACCATTTACTACAGGGTCTGGGATGCTGGGGACATATTTTAGTTGTCTATTGTTCAGTTTGCATTTGAAAGTTGGTATCCCACAATTCCATTGGAGTGGGTGGAGTTGCATAATTATGTAAGCAAATTTAATGTTAGTCAGTGTACAGATTTGTACCTATTTTTCATGGGCCTTTGTCCCAGATTTTTGATGATTCCAAACTGAGAAGTATGGTTTACATATATATATATATATAATATATATATATATATATATATATATATATATATATATATATATATATATATATATATATAACCATATATATAATGCAATATACAGATGTATATAAATACATATATATATATATATATATATATATATATATATATATATATATATATATACATGTATATATATATATATATATATATATATATATATATATATATATATATATATATATATATATATCCTTGTTATGTGTACACAAGTGTTGTATTTACCTTCCAAGATGCATCCCACTATATTTATCTGATATGTGTTTATATCGATATAACAACATACTGATTCAACAATATGTCTACTAACAAGTACTACACAATTGTAGGTCAAAGCAGTTGTTCACTATTATTCAGTATGTGTACTGACAGATATATTGGAAAAAAAACAACAAATGTCATCATAGCTGTGATGGCTTAGTGGTTAACTGTTCTGACTAAAGTATGTAGGGTCTTGGGTTCAAGACCTGCAAGGGCTGTTTATTTTGTTGCTAGGCAGAAAAAGGACTGTTGGATACAGAGTGGTTAAGGCAGTTTTGATCAGCTTTAAGTGGGTTTGCACAGGTTTGCCCAACGATAAGCGGTGCTAACATATGGTTAAACATATATGCACTTAAAACATTTCAGCTTCACTTACCAGTGCATGAATCTGCTTAGCATTTATATTGCAGCAATGCTGAAACCTGCTAAGCATGGCTCAGCCCTCGTAATGAGTGATCACATTCCAGTCTGATAAAATAGCAGGGTAATGACATCTTTAAATGTATTTAATTCCATGTACATAACATGTGTCTATGTGCTGTCATTACAATAGCAAGGGTTGTGAGTCTACTGTCTGGACAGCTGAGTATATATGGCTTGTACAACACTCTTTTCCATTTGAATGTGTTTCATACATGGGTAGTATCCAAGGTTATATGCAGTCACACTGGCAAGTAGTGTTACTACTGTTAACAGTGCTTTCCCAAGTAAGAGTAGATTGCTGATTGCAGTACCCGAACCAAACACCCCTGCATGCAAAGATGGACTCTGAGTCCTGACTATTGTGTTCTTGGTTTGTGAGCTGTGTGTCATTAAGTATTTGCTATTGGATATTGATCTGATGTGTGGATATTAACTGTAGACTACTGTGTGTATAGAACATGTCATTGAGGGCTGCTGTCATGTAGTAATGGAATATCTATCAGTGTCAGACATCTATCTGTCAACACATTCATCCTAATGCATAACCAGTTGGCTAACTGATCTCTGTCTGTCCTCTGTACAGATGTGCAGATGTTCAGGTATCCATCTTGGCTGCTTAAAGGCAATCTATGCTTGACTGACACTGACATGTCTGCCTAGCTGTGTTACGAAGACAACAGCTAGGAATCCCCACCCTGTACGCACCACCTGCCATGGACACCTCATCTAGACTACCACAGTCAACACAATATGATTGGGTACAGGTCTCTAAGACAGACACTGACCATGTTATGTAATACATGTTGCATACATGTCAATTGGAGCACCTTACTGGCCCTCTGCATAAGGCAACCAGATGGTTGGAAGTTGTATTTAACTCTCACCCTGAGGATCACTCCCATGGGATCAGTTGATATATGGCCTGCTGGCAAATGGCAGGTGGCATGATACCACTGTACCCACATCCCCTACTCTTCCCATCTCTCCATGGTCAATATCCTGGTACACACCTAGGAACACCTGCACCTATTGACCCCACTACTGACAAATGTATCATTGTGCATTACTGAGAATAATAGTGTATGTGTGTTTGTAAACCTGTAGTTGATAATACCCTGAGGGCCTTCACACCCACTACACCCCCATTGCCATAGTTAGATATGGCTGCTGCTGTCATGGACATTACATGTACCTCATTACACTCTTCACCCTATGGGCTACCTGGAGCTTGCAGTACCAGTACAGCACTGTTGTACAAATGGGTAGATAGGCATGGGTTACCCTCTGAGGACTGGCAAGTGTGTATATGTGTGCAAGTGTGTATATGTGTAGGATGCACCATTCTGAGGCCACATTCTCCTAATACAATACACCTTGCCATACAGTGTAAGGGATAGTGATGTTGCTGACCATAGGAGAGCCATGACAAAGCATCACCCTACTATCCCTGTGGCATGTGCAATAGATGCATATCCTTGTAGTAGCACTCTTGAGATAGACAAGGGGTTGTATTGCAGTCCTAGTCAGTGTCTGATGGTGGGTGTGTCAGAGTACTATCATGGGTTTCAGTGAGTACAATATCCAGTCTGGGGTGTGGGTGCTGGGTATACTGTCTTTACACCATTGTACCCCCAGTACATGCCCGAAAGGTCCACTGTATGGGGACCACTGTCACTATCCACCATGCAGGTAACTGATTACACTATCCAGCCCAATGATGCATGTGCTGTGTACAACTTATCTGTAACAGAATGGACACACTGACAAGGTAGTTAGCACTGATAAACCCAGGTCTCTCAGATGTACGTATGACTGTTATGTGTTTGTCAATGTGTATATGACAGTATGTCACACTATGTATTGTTCATAAATAACCAGTACATCCCCCATTACCATACTGTACAAGGCTTGGCGATGTTCTTCACTTAACAAGTAAACTGGGACACACCTCATCCTAAAAGCTGTGTGGTGTGTGCAATTAAGGCCACTCATATTAGTAGCAGTAAGTATCTAGGTAGGAATTCTGCTCTCAGTGTTGCCAAGTAAGAGTGTGTGTATATGTGAACAGATTTACTTCAGTTTGCTGAAAATACATGTCCCCGGAGGTCATCTGTCTGAGAACTGACTGGCAAATGCTAACATTTCACAAGTACAATCTTGTGGAAATTCATTCCATCAAAACTAGTAGTAGATGTGTAAATGCCGTCTTCCCCACTGTATATCTGACTACGATACTGGGGTTGGTATTTATAGCTGGGTGTGGATCTTGTTGACACAGCCACATTCATTGTGGTTATTGTTGAGTGTATCCCCCCACTTAGTTGGCTGTAATACTGTACAGTTTATGTTAACAGGTTAAATAGTTATCAATCACACTATCTGCAGTTCTACACCACCCCACGCCCTCCAAAGGGTAGGGCTGTGCCACCCACACCAGCACATTTATGTTTACCAAGTTGAGGATTGAAGTACATTGGGTAAGGGGACATATACCCTGCCAGTACCATCATCAATGACATTACACTAGCAGACTGATTATTTTTCAATGCGATGTTGTGCTATTCTGTCTTGGTGGAATTACATAGGCTAAAATGGGTTCCCTGCAAAAGTACATACATCCATGTGTATAGTATTCTCTGTGTATTGCATCAACACCAAAGCCTATGTGTGTTATACACAAACATGTGGTGTGACCACCCAGTACACTTGCTATTGTCCACTGTAGAAGGTCTGCTGACATCAGCCACCATGCACTCACCTGTATACACCCCTCAGACCTATCAGGCATGTGGCACATGCAATAACTGTTATACAGACCTGTGACTTGTGTTCAGCTGTACCCAGGTTATTGCACAGTCAAGGTGTCACCACAATGCAATACCCCATGTAGGAAACAACAGCAGACCAACATCCTGCTGACACATAGACTCCTACAACAGAAACAGAATACATTATGGAGACCATAATCACTCAGAATTAATAACAGCTATAATGCATCTTGGCTGGACAGCTACACATCCTGACATGTAAGCATTAAACTTCAATGCTGAAAACATGTTATACGGCATTACATTGGTACACCATAGTACAGTCACTGTGTGCATCAGAACCATATTAGCCTGTCCCTGCATCAATGATAACGATGACAGGGATGTGGCACAGTTATCATCATATGCACAGGGTGTGTTGTGGGTTTGCCAGAGACCTAGGCTGAGCCATTTGTTTGACATCATGTATGTGTGTTAGAGGGTTTCATTATTAATTGGGCTGTGCAGATGTGGTGTGTGTAGGTATGGGGTTGCCCTAGCTGTGTTGGTGATGTGTGCGTGTATGCATGCACACGGTTTTGCCATGTGGTTGCCCTATACAGGGGTTTATTGGACAGCTGCAGACTGTACCTGGCAGGGTGTGCAGTTCACCGTCTCTGGTCACAGACACGAGAACTGTGTCTGCCAGGGGTTCTACGGGCACTACCAGGTACAAGCCAAGATATGGTACTCTCTCTTGATGATGACATATGTCAGCTGTGTCCGGGTCCCTCTTGGAACCATCCAGGGCAACGTGCATGTGGCCTGCTGTGTTGTGGTGTGGACAGTGCCCCCCCCCTGCAGTGCTGGTGCTGGTACTGCCACTATGGGAGTAGCTCTGACTTGTTGCACGTCCACATCGACCTTCACCTGCTGGTATTGCTGGCCTACAATCATGTGGCTGTTGCACTGCTCCCACCATATGCTCAAGCACAGACATTCCATGGTCAAGGATTCCCACCATCTCACCCAATCTTCTATCCAGGATTTCTGCAACATAATGGTTGGCACCTGCAAGATCATGGATATTGTCAATAACAGCAGAATGAGTGGCCTTCTAGAGCCTCAGACCCTGTCTGTTATACTGTTCCATATGTGCCTGCACCTCCATGATGGCCTGAAACATGCGTCTGGTGTCACCAGCTGTGGCACTTCTGCCAGGGGCATGATGACCAGCAGCCCTCCTACAAGCACCTCTGTACATCTGCCTGTGTATTACTTTGCTGTGCATCCGAATATGGCTGCTGTGTCCAGACACACTTGCCATAGTCACCACACTGTCCTGTCCCATCCCAGCACTGGCCAACTGTCAAGCATCTATGGCCACTGGTGATGGGGTATATATATAGACAATGTGAATGTGTGCGAGGATGGGTTGGATAATAGTGGGATGTCAAAAGATTGCACAGCTTCAGCCCTGATAACCCTGGCTGTGCCTCACCACACCTATCATCATTGTCAGAGTCTGTATGGGCAGTAACATCAGTTTGCCTGGAGAAGGGACCCTGACCCACCTCGCTACCTGTGAGTGGAAAGCAAGAAACGTACTTTAAGATCTGTACATCATTGCTTAACTGTACACAACCACACACACACACACACACACACACACACACACACACACACACACACACACACACACACACAATTACAGGTGAGGTTGCACAAAGATATTACAAACAGACCTATTACCCATCTGCCAACATGTATGACATATGGCACTCAGCATGCACTGCAGCTATAGTCAATCCCTGTTGCCAACATTATACATCTCTGTGATGCATGAGTTGTGTCAGTAGGTGATGATCCTTTCCCTGGAACACACTGCACCCATGTACACAGTATTGATGTGTACCTGTTCAGCACCCTGGTATGTACTGCGCACCATACCTCACAAGTGTACATGCCATTGCTGAATGCATATATGTGTGTCAGTTATGTTTACTCTGTTGCTTACAGCTGCTTTGTGTTTGTCCGACACATATCTGGGATGATATGTGGACAGATGTCAATAGTGAATACCTGATGTCTGATTTGCAGATGTCATCATCAGCGGTGCATGTATAACCAATAAAATACAATTACACAGACAACCTTCAAACCTTACTGTGGCTATGAGGAGTGTACACGCCCTTATTGACATGGCACCCTCTTCCCTGATATGCCATGGGGCCACAATACTGCATATGTTATCATTATATGAACCTGATAGGTGACATATGACCTGTGTAATCAAATGCCATATCAAACAAATGTGTTAGTTGTGCAGATGCTGATTGAGATGCATACAATATGTGGGTGCATACGTGTGCACACCCTTAACATGATGGTTTTTTGCACATACTGTTAAGTGTACTAAAGCAGTTGCTATTCCTGGAAGTTGTATACTAGCATGACCCATATGCACTTGCCAGTATCTGGTCACTCTGCCTTACAAATGTCCCCCAACTCTGCAAGATTGCAAGGTCAGCTAATGTGCACAGCCCTTGGAAGTTACACAGTGCCTTCACTATTGCTGTTGAGTCAGGGTTATGTCTCCCACAATTCATGACCTTGACTGTGTAGATGCAGCTATTCTTAGCGAGCTTTGGATGTCTGCTTCAGTTCACTGTTGTGTTTCAGGATGAAACCTCTCCACATCCTCAGCCTTTTTGCAGATGCTTGACAACTATGGGCTACACGAGTGTCATTTTTCAGTGTCCCAAATTCAGAATACCATGTGTACTGGCCTAGTCCCTGTTAATGAACTGCAAACATGCAGGTGTACACTGGCACCAGCAAGGTACAGACGGGGATGGTGGGCCTGAGGTGGAGTGAGGTGCTGCTTGTGCAGCACATGTATCTTAATTGATACTGTCTGTAGGTTTCAAACTTGGTCTTGGTACACCATTACACATTGCAACACATGTCTTTGGGGGACTTTTGATGTTATGCATATGCTACCTGTAGAGAACCCTGGCTGATGTTTCCTGTGGAACAACTATCCCATCTGATTACCCTAACCCATAGGCCACACTTATGCAGAGTCCAGATGATTGTTGACACAGGTACTACACAGCCAGTACTTGCTAGGCATTCCTTCAACTCCCTCAGTGTTGCGGCATGTTTCTAGGCAGCCTACTTGGCCAGTTTGCAACATGTGTCAACATCTGTCTTGGATAGCCATCTGTTTATTTTCTACATTAATGTTGTCCCATTCTTCCTCATCACATACATAACTGTCTGCACTGTTTGCCATGGTATATGCAATGGTGAGGTAAGGCTAAATGTCCCACTCCTGCATACTAGCTGTTGGGTATGGGATCCATTTCATGGCTTGTAAGATATGTGCAAGCCACGGCTGTCTATGTTGCAGATGAGTGGGCAAATGTGATGGACATACATCATGGACAGCAGACCATTTCTTGGTGTGACATTGAGGACCTGTACTTGCTGGAAGGTGCATATTCAAGAAGAATGAATGGTGTCAGTACCTCAAAAGCTGCTTTCAAATTATGTTATTTGGAGTGTGTATGCACATATGCTTCTAGTGTTTGTTAAGGTATGTATTCCCCATATTTGCTGTCTTAACATAGGATTCCATATTACACATTCATTGCTCATGTTAGGACCACATTACAAGTTGTAAGGGTTCTGGAATGTGGTATTGTGATATACCATTGTGTAGATCTGTAACAGTTGCCATTGTAATAGTGGTATATACACTGTTGTAGCACTGTACAAGGGTGAAGTTTCAGACATGTTCCTACTGTAGGCCATTTGTCCCACCATCATGTTCATCTCTGTGCACACATCTTGCAATGACAGGTTGTTAGTTATATTGCAGGACTCTTACATACCCTTCAGATATGCCACCATGGTGACCACTGTGATGCAGTGCAGTTAATAGCAGCAATAAGTGAACATGTACAGCATGCATTATGGGTAGGTGTGCTAAATGGGTGAATGGCATATACCATGGCCATAACATGGCCAGTGTATTGGCAAACCTGAACAAACAGCACCATACTCACCATATACAGGCTGCTGCCCCAGAGCTATACCAGAGGAACCTAAGTAGTTCTGTGAGAAATGTGATGTCAGTAGACACACCTATGGCATTGGTACAGGGTGGGAGCAGCATTTCACTACAACAGTACAAACACACAATACTACAGATTATGCACATCTGTTCTTTACTACAATGCAGCAACAGACTATATATATTTTATCTCACATATGCATGATTAAACTCTACATATGCAGATGGATAAGCAACAGTGGTCTACAGATTTGCCTTATGGCTTTACCTGCATGCTCCTCGTCCATTGTGTGGGTAGCACCCACCTCCAGAATGCTATCAGTTGGGTCTTGTCTTTGCTGGTGGGCAGGTGCCCCGAGGCTGATGAAGAGCTGCTCAGCATGAGTCACCGGAGGCTGGATGGCATGACCCCCCCCCCGTGGCTAGCTGGTCCCTCCTAACTGCAGCAGCATGCTGATGGGTGTGGCAGATGAGGCCATTGCTCCAATGTTCGACCTGCTCATAACTGCGGTTATGCAGGCCGACATTGTTTACCTTGTGGACGAGCTCCTTCCACAGGGTGGTACTCTCCTGCAGATCATGGACTGTACGGCCAAAGAGGGTGGGTGCTTCTGCACCAGGTAGTTCATTATGACATAATTTTACTGGGGGGAATAAACTGGCAAACACTCTCCAGACATGGTGCCTGAAAGACGTAAAGAGGGAAAAAGGTCCGAGGACCTCATACTGCAACAATATAATAGTCATTAATTCACATCTCTGTCTCCGCCTCACCATATCTGCAACAATAATCTGAACACACAACTCAACCGGTATGTTTACAGCAAACCTACTGTTGGGGCATATATTTTATTGTACGACAAATAGTGCAATGTGTTTCTTAGGTTCATAGGTTCATACTAGGCTATCTGCCCTGGGGCATTTATAAGCCTAGCCCGATTGTGTTTGGCTTATGCCACCCCATGATTTGAGTATACTGTGCCCTTTTTAAAGTTTAGTTTACTCTGCCTCTGACTAATAGTGACACGGAAGTAATCCCCAGGACAAACCTACGATCCCCCAAGTTTCTAGTCATGTTCCATGTTGAAACACTATCATTGGTGGCCTGTTGCTAACAATGTCACCTGCATGCTATTGTATGGGCAACTATGGTTCCATATATGCATGTGTTCTGTGTGCTATGTGACTGCTCCAAATCTGGTGTTTTGTGTTAATGGGGATATCTATGCATGCCGTTAGAAGTAATCTTGGATTGTGTGGACGATTACTACCCACATATGTTCTATAACTGTGACACAGTACTATGTTTGGGAAGCCTGTTCCCAGCAAAACCACTTCTCCCACCTCATCTGGCTATGTTACCAGGCCGCATCACATCTGGGACCCACCCTGAGACCTCATCATCTACTGGTCCTGCACTACCTTGAGGTGGAATGACCTCAGGGGATGGTGTTTGCCCCCTTCCCAGGAGCACATACAGACAGGATCCTGTCAGCTGAAGTCAGGACCACGGTGTGGTGCATAGCGAGATCCACAGAGACTTGGGGGATGTGCTACACCACCTTGAAGCCCTCTGTACACAATTACATGGTCAGCATGCTCCTCCTGCTCTGCAGCCAGCTCAGGCACCCTCAGGGCCATGAAGGTGCAGTTGTCACTGCCCATGGGTGGGGACCTTGGTCCCACTGTTTCAATTTGGGGGTGCATGGGCTTCTACTTTCCAAACACTACTCCCCATCCAAGGTGTTTACCCACAACATGTGTCATATACCACTCCTGTATGCTGTTTTGTTTGTCTTCCAACCCAACCTACCTCCCCAAATATAACTACTATCTTTCCCCAACATACCAATCTCACCTTCACAAACAAGGGCAATATGTTCCTAACATTGATTTCACAATGGACATAACTGTCCATTTCATACCTGCTTACATATTTGTATATATATATATATATATATATATATATATATATATATATATATATATATATATATACATATATACATATATATATATATATATATATATATATATATATATATATACATGTGTGTGTGCATAGATATGTGTGATCTTTTCTCAAACATATCATGCAGCACAATCATTCAACAGTAGGGAAAATGTATTTATATATATATATATATATATATATATATATATATATATATATACATATATACATATATATATATATATATATATATATGTATATAGATGGATACACACACACACATATATATATATATGAGTGTGTGTGTGTGTGTGTGTGTTTGAATATATGTAGACATGCACGTGTGCGTGTATGTGTGTGTGTGTGTGTGTGTGTGTGTGTGTGTGTGTGTGTGTGTGTGTGTGTGTGTGTGTGTGTGTGTATGTATATATATATATATATATATATATATATATATACATATATATAGATACAGGTATTTGTAATTGTGTTTAGGTGTTTTACGGAGACGGAAATAGGTTCTGTGCTGTTATTTGTGGACTTACCTTTGTCGGGCATTTCTGTTGTTGGCGATCTCGTTTCGGTGAACTGGTCTTCGTTTAAGTGGCAGTTCATCCATTTAACATGGACCCATATATATATATATATATATATATATATATATATATATATATACATTTTTTTGTTGTATATATATATATATTTTGTTTTTTATATATATATATATATATATATATATATATATATATATATATATATATATATATATATATGGAGTGCATTCAAACATCAGGTCCACATTCCCTAACTCTCCTTCCTCCACAAAACAGATGGGTGTTACATGTGGACACAGCATAACATTGGGGGGGGGTGTATGTATATATATATATATATATATATATATATATATATATATATATATATATATATATATATATATATATATATATATATATATATATATATATATATATATAGGGACAGATTGCAGGTAAGCCTATTACAACCCTATGATATTTGTGCATGATACATTTCACATTAACATGACTGTCCTGCAAGTTGTGGGGTCTGAAACTCATGTGTCTATCATAACTTCATTACTTCCACCACCAGCTATTTACAGCACTAATATACATGTCCTGAGGTACAGAACACACACTATGAGGGCTTACATCTTGTCAGTCAGTGCTGGTCTGTACAGTTGAGAGGTATGGCCCATTGCCCACAGAGACAGATGCGATGTCCATAGCAGATGTTCAGCAAGACATCATTGCAACTACAAGTCTTGATGACGCATATAAATCTTTCCACATCATCTATCCCATTATTTAAGACCATGTACTACATTCAATTACATGGATATATGTTTCACTTACCTGTTATAGTAACGTCCTCTCTGCTAGGAACACTTTATGTGTCCCTTGTTTTGTATACTTTTGTTGTGGTTTGGTCTGTAGCTTTAATTTTCTCTCTCTCTCTCTCTCTCTCTCTCTCTCTCTCTCTCTCTCTCCACTACAGGGATTGATCTGCTTTGAATAGGTGGCAGCATGTATTGTGTAAGTGATGCTCATGTTCAGGTGATGGCCTCTGCACCAGGGTTCACCAGTTGCTAATTTCATGCAGCCAGTACTTCCAATTATCACTGTCATGGCAACCCACTGCTATAATTTACTACATGATGTGGGTGTTGTCCCTTTACCTCTCCTGTATGGAAGATATCCTTCCTGTGTGTAAGCTGCAGTGTTAGAGACAGCAGGTAGCAATACCTCTTACAACAGTAGTTGCAGACAGGGGCCAACTACATATTTGTATAAGGTTCCAGACCTACGGACAGTGTGAGTATTGTTGTTATATGCACTGAATAGGACTAGTTTTACAGGGTTTGTGTGTACATGCTAGTTTTGCATCGAATGTAGTCTTTCTGCATAGCTCTCAACTGTGGGCCTATCCACATGATGGCCAGAGGATTGGCTGTTATGTTTTGTCTGTTCACCACACAGGTCTTGTCTCTGATACATCAGTGGCATTCTCTCTTTTGAGTGCTATCAGTACTTGGCTACATCCATTTGTGTTTCTGACTTCATATTCCTGAGTAAGGGTATTTTGCAACCAATCCTCTAACACCAGCAACTTTCATAGTGTATAACAGCAATATTGCAAATATGGCCCTGTGTTCCAACCTCTGTACTCCACCTGTATACCAGGCTTTGTCCATATGTCATGCAGTAAGAGGTTGTTAAGTAGTGGCCTATCATTATTTAGTGCTGGCATTCCTGCTATCATTCCAGTTATGTTGTGGACTCCCACACAAATTGTGGGGTAGGGTCCATATATATGAGGGCTACAGCTGGACAAACCATGTGTGACCTTGTACAGTTCAAAGGTCAGTGTATGTAACACTGTTATATGCCCTTGTAAGTCATTCTATGAGAGAGGGGTAAGCACAATTTTTAACTTAGGCTGTTAGAACATGTGAGGGATATCAGTAGTAAGACACATGAAGGTATATGGCTGTACATTTTCATACATTTCACTATGGGAACAGTGGTGGGCTAGTGTTTACTGTCTTACAGACAGTTCTGTTTGTCAATGTGATAGTGATGTTTTAAATGAAGCATTGTTATGAAACTGATACATTTTCATTGTGACAACTTAATTCTTTTTCCCCTAGGGGTTGAGTACAGAGTGTAATTGGACACTGCTGAACTACATCTGTAATTAATTAGGGTTGATTGATTCTTATCTTCCAGGCAAGTGTTTTTGTTACTGTTGTACTACTTGAAGGCCTTGGCCTGGACAGCAACATATGTTATGCTTTATGATTACTGTCTCAAATGTTTTGCTTGAGAGTTGCATTACTCACTTAGTCTGTATTTCAAAAACCTAACTGCTATATGAAATGTCATATACAACTGAAATAGTACACACATAAACATTTCAATGTATGTAAACTTGTGTGTGGTGTCATATCGTTTGACTTATCTGTGGGTATATGTTTCATGCAATAATTGTCTTTTGTATAAAAGAATCAAACACTGGCCATTTTAACAGGTGGCAACTGTAGGAATATACTGGCTGTTCGATATCCTGTGCGCCCTTTAAATATATATCTTCTTATAGGTATGTAAAAGTAGCAATATATGTATGTATGTGTATATACATATATATATATATATATATATATATATATATGTGTGTGTGTGTGTGTGTGTGTGTGTGTGTGTGTGTGTGTGTGTGTGTGTATCATTGGAATGTTTACTGCTTCCACATTGTACATTCCCTATGTTACACAAACTGTTCTGCATGATATGTTACTGATATCATCCTGACATCGTACAGCTGAGATGGATTACCGTTAACTTTTTGAGGCTATGTTGTGTAGGGTCCTGGGTATGAGACTTACAAGTTTTTTTTATTGTGTTGCAAGGAAGATCTGTCCAGCTGTGGAGGAGGGGATGATATCAATAATTCCAAGTGGTACTCATTTTGTACCCCTTCACCCCCATTAACAGTGCCTTAGATCATATAATTTTTTTTATTTAATATATATATATATATATATATATATATATATATATATATATATGTGTGTGTGTGTGTGTGTGTGTGTGTGTGTGTGTGTGTTTGTATATATATATATATATATATAAATATATATATATATATATATATATATATATATATATATATATATATATATATATATATATATACACATATAGATACATACATACACCTACATATATAAATACATTTTCGCTACTGTTGAATGACTGTGCTGGATGATATGTTTGAGAAAACATCAGATTGATGTACATCTGAAATGGTTTATTAGTAAATAACCTTGGCTATAGTGTGCAGGGTCCTGGGTTTAAGACCTCCAAGGGCCGATTATTTTGTTGCTGGGCAGAACAGGGGCTGTTGGAGACAGCAGTTGGAAGCGGGTTTGCGTGGGTTTGCACGGAGCTAAGCAATGCTTACGTGAAATTAGATTAGCTTATGACCACTTAAATCCATGCTAATTTTAAATAAAGAAAAGAAAAAAGGGAGATAGTAAAGTGGTGAAATTGGGGCAAGCAGGGGGACAAACAAGAGGAGAAACAAGTAGGGATGTGCAGGACAGTTGTAGGAAAGGGCCATAGCTCTGCATTTCTTTGGCAGCAACAGCTGCTTTCAATGTGGGCAATTTAAAATTTGGAGTCTCACACCCTACAGGGAGGTGGGAGGCATCATACAATACAGATGATTGGTAGGGTTAGATTGTGTGATGGGTACATGTCTCTGGGCAAAAGGTAGAGCTATGTATGGGACGTGATTTGTTGTGGGACAGATGCCCTTTTCTTTTTTTATAAGGTGAGAGTAGGCTGTTAAGGAAGGATTATTGGTAAGTGTGGTGAGGGATTTTTGGTAGCCCCTCTAGCTGCAACAGCCTGTCCTTCATCTGGTGCAGGCAGATATCCAGCTCCATCTGGTGTACACTGCACACCATGCCACAGACCTTGTCCTGAGTGACAACATCCTCACCATGCCCACTTGCGGGCGGGGGTAAGTCCCATCCCCTGCAGCGGTTCCATCTGAGGGTGGTGCAAGACCAGCAGATAAGGAAAGTCTGGGTTGGGTCCCAGATGTACTGGGGCCCAGTGCCTCAGCTAGATGAGGTGGGAGAGGTGGATTCACTGGGATCTTCCTTCCCATAGGTGCTATGGTGTGGAAATTAACAACAAATATTTGTTAGTCATGCACAACACATTACAACATTAGTCAAAATAGCATACATGGATATTCCCATTTACCCAAAATAGTGCAATTATAACAGTGACATAGTAAGCAGAACCCATGCATATATGGAATGGCATTCAGGGTTGCAGCAGCATGCCAGTTAGTGGTATGTCAGGCAGGCAATAACATGATTATCCAACAGGGAATATTAGTATGCACACTGTTTAAACAATGATAAACCAAATGGAACAACAATCCCAACAGTAGAGGTTTGTTTAGGAGCATACCCATGTTGGTTTCAGTGTGATGGTTGGATCAGGTGAGTGGTGGGGGAAGGGAACAGATTCAATTGACAACTGCTATCACGTATATTTATCAGTACACTACTATTCACTACTCTGCATTCTGACCACACTTACACTCTACCTGGGCCATGGGGCTGCTTCAGCACACCAACAGCTGTAGATATCAATAGAGCAATTGTACCCTTATTTTAGTTATCCACATCATACCGGTTTCTATACCAATTTCTTTACCTGTGGGCCTGTGCAGATGAACTTTGTGTACATTACATTGCTGTTTCTACACATATTTCAGATTCACATATTAGTTGCAGGCCCTGAAGTGTGTGTTGTGCCTTTTACATACATCTACTGTACATTCTCTGTGTGCAGGTTTCTTCGCAACTGGGGAAACTATCCGTGACAGTGTGACACTTGAAAGGCTTGTCTGGGCCAGACTGCAGATTGTGGATATCTAGCTTGCATCTATTTGTAGGACTGGGGCTGATCAACACAGCAATTGTATACCTTTACATAGTTATACACATCATACTAGTATTTCTATTCAGATTTCTGTACCTCTGTGTCCTGTATGGAAAATGTACATGCTAGTTTTGCATCAAATGTAGTCTGACTGCATAGCTCTCAACTGTGGGCCTATCCACATGATGGCCAGAGGATTGGCTATTATGTTTTGTCTGTTCACCACACAGGTCTTGTCTCTGATACATCAGTGGCATTCTCTCTTTTGATTGCTATCAGTACTTGGCTACATCCATTTGCGTTTCTGACTTCATATTCCTGAGTAAGGGTATTTTGCAACCAATCCTTTAACACCAGCAACTTTCATAGTGTATAACAGCAATATTGCAAATATGGCCCTGTGTTCCAACCTCTGTACTCCACCTGTATACCAGGCTTTGTCCATATGTCATGCAGTAAGAGGTTGTTAAGTAGTGGCCTATCATTATTTAGTGCTGGCATTCCTTCTATCATTCCAGTTATGTTGTGGACTCCCACACAAATTGTGGGGTAGGGTCCATATATATGAGGGCTACAGCTGGACAAACCATGTGTGACCTTGTACAGTTCAAAGGTCAGTGTATGTAACACTGTTATATGCCATTGTAAGTCATTCTATGAGAGAGGGGTAAGCACAATTTTTAACTTAGGCTGTTACAACATGTGAGGGATATCAGTAGTAAGACACATGAAGGTATATGGCTGTACATTTTCATACATTTCACTATGGGAACAGTGGTGGGCTAGTGTTTACTGTCTTACAGACAGTTCTGTTTGTCAATGTGATAGTGATGTTTTAATTGAAGCATTGTTATGAAACTGATACATTTTCATTGTGACAACTTAATTCTTTTTCCCCTAGGGGTTGAGTACAGAGTGTAATTGGACACTGCTGAACTACATCTGTAATTAATTAGGGTTGATTGATTCTTATCTTCCAGGCAAGTGTTTTTGTTACTGTTGTACTACTTGAAGGCCTTGGCCTGGACAGCAACATATGTTATGCTTTAAGATTACTGTCTCAAATGTTTTGCTTGAGAGTTGCATTACTCACTTAGTCTGTATTTCAAAAACCTAACTGCTATATGAAATGTCATATACAACTGAAATAGTACACAAATAAACATTTCAATGTATGTAAACTTGTGTGTGGTGTCATATCGTTTGACTTGTCTGTGGGTATATGTTTCATGCAATAATTGTCTTTTGTATAAAAGAATCAAACACTGGCCATTTTAACAGGTGGCAACTGTAGGAATATACTGGCTGTTCAATATCCTGTGCGCCCTTTAAATATATATCTTCTTATAGGTATGTAAAAGTAGCAATATATGTATGTATGTGTATATACATATATACATATATATATATATATATATATATATATATATATATATGTGTGTGTGTGTGTGTGTGTGTGTGTGTGTGTGTGTGTGTGTGTGTGTGTGTGTGTGTGTGTGTGTGTGTATATATATATATATATGTGTATATATATCTATATATATATATATATATATATATATATATATGTGTGTGTGTGTGTGTGTGTGTGTGTGTGTGTGTGTGTGTGTGTGTGTGTGTGTGTGTATCATTGGAATGTTTACTGCTTCCACATTGTACATTCCCTATGTTACACAAACTGTTCTGCATGATATGTTACTGATATCATCCTGACATCGTACAGCTGAGATGGATTACCGTTAACTTTTTGTGGCTATGTTGTGTAGGGTCCTGGGTATGAGACTTACAAGTTTTTTTTATTGTGTTGCAAGGAAGATCTGTTCAGCTGTGGAGGAGGGGATGATATCAATAATTCCAAGTGGTACTCATTTTGTACCCCTTCACCCCCATTAACAGTGCCTTAGATCATATATTTTTTTTTATTTAATATATTAATATATATATATATATATATATATGTGTGTGTGTGTGTGTGTTTGTATATATATAATTATATATATATATATATAGTAAGTTAGCAACAAACAAAGTGATTACTTAAATGATGGCAAACAATGAAATATAACTTCTGATATACCCAATACAATGCATTGTATTATAAACATTAGGTATAAATATTATTACCATCTATTTATATTAAGTAATGCATTTCGAAAGACTTCATCAATAAAGGTGAATATGTTAAATAACTGTGTGCTATAATCTTTTACTGAGATTTTATATATGATGCATCCTACTTTACTATGATTGAATTGCTTGTCGTCTATCTTTCTTGTAGTATTAAATGCTTTTATAATAAGTACATTTATATTGTATTAGAATTCTGTCTATTCTACAATAGTACTATATCTGTTCAAAATAACATAAATATTGCTTATTCCTATTACAAATATTCTCCATATGATGATTCAATTCATGGAGAGCAGATGTTCTGGATTGTCTAGGTATGAGTGATAATCTGATGGACTTAGGTTTATCCTTCAGATTAGGAATGATTGTCATTCCATGGCTTGTGTAGATCTTAGTTTTGTTAACATGTATTAATTTAAATGTATTATTTCACAAAAAAATGTAGTATGCCTGACCAAAAAATTACTTTATTGGTAAACACTCAAAGTATAAAACTGATTATTTCCTTTAAAAGCTCAAACATATACTTCATAGTTATCAGAGGAAAATGTGTAATAGTTACATTAAAACAAAAAATACATAGTCTAAATAATCTAAGATGGATTTAACTTTATTATCTTTAAATACCAATGGCTTAAACAATCCTAGCAAGAGCTCAAATCTACTGAAATATTTAAAACTGAACAAAGCACAAATTTTCTTCCTTCAAGAAACTCATTTCAAAACAAATGTTAATTACAAATGGAATCTTAAGGAATATATGATATTGGCACAATCCACTTATAAAACAAAGACAAAAGGGGTAACAATGTTACGGAAAACAAATGTGATTAACCCAGAAATCATTTATAAGTATGAAGATAAAGAAGGCCTTATGGTATAACAGAATATGGACCCTAGCCAATCTGTACTGGTTCCCAGGCACTGGAACAGGAATTGTTGAAAAACACTTGGATTTCATTTCTAATAATTATAAAAGCAACTTAATATTAGGAGCAGATTTTAACTGTATATTTGATATTTCTGAAACTGCAAATAAAAGACTGCTGCATACATCTGCTGTATCAGAAGCTTTAAACAAGTGGGTAGAATAATTTCATATTGTAGATACTTTTAAATTTAAAGAAGATAAATCTTTGTTATTTTCCCAGCAAGATCATAGATTTGGTACCCAAACTAGAATAGATAAAATATTTGCTGCCCATGACTTACACTCTAAAATCATTAATGTTTCAATCACTCCCTGCCCCTTTTCAGACCACAATTCATTGATACTAAAACTTAAAAATGGGTACAAACCATTAATCTTTAACTCCAGAATTCCAGCATATATAAATAAAATTAAAGAGTTCAAACCCTGGTTATTATCTGAATTACAGTTTTTAATTACACAACAAGGATAAATAAAATAATGATATGGGACTCATTAAAAAGGTTACATATATGGTAAAACCCTAACTTGGTATAAAAAAATTCCACTGCCAATCATGAGTGGACAAGGTGATCCACTGTGGCGACCCCTAACCGGGAAAAGCTGAAAGAAGAAGAAGAGAATGAGAACCTGAATTATGAGATCTACAATCCAAACATTTGTCAGTAAAAGCTGAAAAAATCAAAATCTTTTGGAGATGAAAAATAAAGTAGAAGTATTAAACAATAAATACAACAAAATTTTAACACATAAAACTAGTTTAGCTTTAGAAAAACTAAAAATGAATACCTTGGCCACTTCTCCCAAATATCTACATCATTTATCCACAAGAATCAAAATATAATCAAAAGCTAATATCATTAAAAGTGTCTTCCATGAAAAGAAAGGGAAAAAAGTCTGAGATATAGGTGACATTCTTGATGCCTATAGAAATCACTATATGATAAATTTCCAAAAGGAAAATATAAATACTGTTCAATTAAATCTAGATGAAAAATGCTCTAATATTAAAAAAATACCAGAAAAATTAAAAGTAGGTCTGCAAGAACCCATATCCTACAAAGACATTACATATACAATAAAAGAGGGTAAAAATAATAAATCTCCATTTATAGATGGCACAATTATGGAAATACATAAACTTTTTCCTTCAAAGATACTTTCCCTTTTCCATAAAACTCTATTAGAAATTCAGTCACTAGCTTTAATACCACCATATTCGAGATATTCCTTAATCACACCAATCTGGAAAAAATCCCCAAACCTCTGTACCTCATATAGACATATTATTATTAAATAATCACTTTAAGATATTCATGACAATATTAACTAACAGAATGAAAATACCACTATCCAAAACAATAAATTATGATCAAACTGGATTTATATATCATAGACACAAACATGACAATATTACAAGGGTAACTTTTCTTATAGATTATGTTCATAAAGAAAATAAAGAAACACTCATAATTAGCTTAGATATAGAGAAACCTTTGATTCCCTAAATTGGGACTATTTATTTAAATCCTAATATTATTTGAATCCCCTACATCCTTTGTTCATCTTCTAAAGAATATATGTATATATATATATATATATATATATATATATATATATATATATATATATATATAGGGTCTACTTTAAGCTCTTGAAAGCAGTAAAACCTGAATCCGAATCATGTGACATGGAAAGAGCGATCTGCGAATACGTCAAACGAACAAAACCGCAAAAGGGGAAATACTGAAATTGCATAGTTGGCCTGTCTGCGGTATAGCTCCATAAGGTAAGTGTGCGATAGTTATGGACCTTAGGGTTAGGGAGAGGTTAAGGTAAGTGCATAGGTAGGTAGTGTATGTAAGGTTTTGTGCAGGTAATGTATGTAAGGTTTAGTGTAGGGTTTTGTTAAGTCTATGTATGTGGAATATTTAGTTTGTTTGGGTATAGCTCCGTAGGAGAAGTGTGCAGTAGTTATGGACCTTATGGTTAGGGAGGGGTTAAGGATAGTGCATCGACAGTTGTGTATGTTGGGTTAATGTAGGGTTAGCAGTAGGATTTTGGTGCTTTAATTTAGGGTTAGAAGTAGGGATTTGATTAGTGTATGTATGTGTTCTTTTTATTGGGTTTGGGTAGGTAGTGTGTTGTGGGTGGTGGGATGGCCGACTATGATGGTAAGAGGTTTACATTTTTGCATTTTAGTAAGTTCGATGTATCCGCGGTTTGCTCTTTATTTGTCGCGCGATTCAGATTCAGGTTTTTCGTGTTTTGAAGGTATAAAATAGACCCATATATATATATATATATATATATATATATATATATATATATATATATATATATATATATATATATATGTGTGTGTGTGTGTATATATGTAGATATATATATATATATATATATATATATATATATATATATATATATATATATATATAATTTAGTGCATGTCAAGTTAGGTCTTTCTCCTCTGAATAAGGCACTAAACAAGGGTGTCCCATGTCACCAATTCTATTTGCTCTGGTTATTGAAATATTGGCAGATTCAATTCATAACAATATAAAAATCAAAGGAATAGATGTTTATGAATAATATACTTCTAAAGTAATGCTATTCGCTGATGACATATTACTAACATTATCTAATGCAAAAGAGACATTAGAAGAATTAAATATATTAATTGACACATTTCACATGACTTCAGGACTCCATTTCAATAAATCAAAATCAAAATTTTTATTTTCAAATAAAAAAAGAACTGCAGACTAAGGGGGGTCACATTGTAGAGAAACAAGAATCTACCTTAAAATATCTAGGAATTGAGTTATACAAGGATAATAATGAATTAAATAAATACAAATTCACCACAGAGCCGAGTGAAACCACCAACATACAAACACCGAAAAAATACACAGAAGTCACAGAAGAACCAACACCACTTTCGCATGCAATATATTTAATCTCCGCTTTTGTAAAAACTTCATCAGAATAATGATACCAATTAACCACAACAGTTAAACACAAAATGTTAAAACAATTAATCAATTAACTAAATAATTTAATCTGTTTAAAACATCAGTTTAAAAAATCAATTTGAAGGAAAAGCGATTTTTAACTCTTTAAATCCCCATTTGTCAAATAACACTTGATGTTAATGTGTTAATTTAAACCAGGTACACTATCTGCCCCCAGCTTTATCTGCCAATACACTTCTTTGGTTTCAACTTGCTTTTTATAATCATCCCCTCTTTTATCTACACATACTTGTTCAAGAATAGTAAAACAAAACTTTTTAAAGTTGTTACAAACTGTAGAGTGTATAAAGCATTGTTATCATCCTTATGCTTGATAGCCCTTAGGTGTTCCTGTATACTATCCTTTAACTTTCTTGTTGTCATGCCAACGTAGAAACTATCGCACCCTGAACATTGGGCTAAGTATATGATCCCAACAGTTTCAGAACTATGTCTAAATTTAAAACTGATGGTATATTGTAGATGGGGAAACATAACAAAAGGACCCTCATAAATGTACCGGCAACTAGAACAACCGTTACATTTGTACGTTCCCTTACTCTTCTGTGACTTGGCTGAACAAACCTTTGTATCCATTGTTTCTAGCAACTGCTTTATACTACACTTTTTCGTGTTCAAAATTTTGGATGGTCACCCAACGCTTGACCCATTTCCTTACGACTATTAATAATTTTCCAATTACGTTCCATAATGTCTCTGATATAAGGAGAATCTACAGACATTTTTAAACAACATCTTGGACCATAGTCCTCAGTACTGTTGTTGCTAGAAACAACAGATATAAAGGTTTTGTTATGTTTGCCCATCTCCAATACACCATCAGTTTTAAATTTAGACATAGTTGTGAAACTGATAGGGTCATATACTTAGCCCTATGTTTAGGGTTCGATAGTTTCTATGTTGGCATGACAACAAGAAAGTTAAAGGATAGGATACAGGGACACCTAAGGGCTATCAAGCATAAGGATGATAACAACGCTTTATACAAACACTCTACAGTTTTTAACAACTTTAAAAAGTTTTGTTTTACTATTCTTGAGCAAGTATGTATAGATAAAAGAGGGGGTGATTATATAAAAAGTTGAAACCAGAGAGGTGTATTGGCAGATAAAGCTGGGGGCAGATAGTGTGCCTGGTTTAAATGAACACATTAACATCAAGTGTTATTTGACAAATAGGGACTTAAAGAGTTAAAAATCCCTTTTCCTTCAAATTGATTTTTTAAACTGATGTTTTAAACAAATTAAATTACTTAGTTAATTGAGTAATTGTTTTAACATTTTGTATATAACTTTTGTGGTTAACTGGTATCATTATTCTGATGAAGTTTTTACGAAAGCGGAGATTAAATATTTTGTACGCTAAAGTCATGTTGTTTCTTCTGTGAATTCTGTGTATTTTTTTGGTGTTAATAATGAATTAAGTCTAAAAAACTGCAACAATATCATCAATACAATTAAAATCTCTGTGGAAAAATAGAGCAAAATTATATTAACAGTTGAAGATATACTACAGTTAATAAAAATGGTTTTACTGCCCAAGATACTATATATAGCCTTGGCAATATAACTGTTATCAGAAAGGAATATACTTAAATAAATAAAGTCATGCCTAATGACATTTTTATGGTTTCCCAAAAGAAACAGAATAGCTTTAATACATCATATCAGACCATGGCAACAGGGAAGATTACATTTTCCTGATATAGAAACATATATAAAAGCATCAGTATCTAAAACAATCTCAGATTGGATAAATCCAAATTACTCTGCAAATTGGGAATAATTACTAGCTGTAATATCAATAAATGAATTTGATTTACAAAAAAATTCAAATAACAAATAAAACAATTTGCCATGCCACATATGTATTAGTATGCAATATATCATAACTAAACCCACTAAAACTCATACGATTAATTATTACATTGATTTATTTAGGAAAATTATTAATAAAAATATAGATTTAAAAATCTGGTTTGATCTTTTAACACCATTTATAATCACAAAGAACTTTCCATATAAAATATATAGAGAAATTATTAATTCCTGGGAACAGAAAGGATTTGTTTGTTGGCTCCAATGTATCAAAGAACTAAAAGTTTTATATATGCAAGTATTAAAAACAATATACAAAATTCCACAACAGGATTGGCTAACTTTACAGAGTATCCTGTCACATTCAGAAGATTTAAGTAGAATAATTAACAATTCTTCGTTTAAAGAAATACCTAAATTTACGAAATACATATATGAAATCATATATAATGACTTTGACATGGGAAACTGTATTTCAAAATTTTACAACATATTGATAAACTATAAAACAACACCCAAAACCTCATATTGGAAATATATAACAAAAGGACATTCAATACAGTTAACTGAAGATATTAAAACAAATATATTATCATCGATAAAACATACAGCCTTTACACAAAATTGGAAAGTTTTTAATTGGAAATGCTTGGACAGAGCATTCTTAACCCCAGACAGAATTAGTAAAATTAGTTCTTCCATAAAAGGAATATGTTGGAGATGTGAGCAAATACACAATTCAGACTGGAACCACATTTTCTTTGATTGTGTTAAAAGTAAGCCATTTTGGAATTGTACTAATAACTTTCTACAATCTTCATTTAATGAATAATTTTATTTAACTAAAGCTCTTATGTTATTAATTGTGAATGAAAGTCCTCATTTAAGTAGGTCAAACATGTATCTAGTATGGACTATACTTGTAATTTCAAGGAAGTGTATACCAAGAAGATGGAATACAAACACAAAACCAGCTTTGGAAGACATCTACAGCCTGCTAATGATCACAACTTTATTGGAAATTAAAATTAAAAAACTAAGAATTTATCCAAAGCCATTTATCAAGAACCCTTGGGGAAAAGTCTTATCATTGAGTGACACTATACAATAATTGATCAGACACTCTGATAATGTATTGGACATGCTTATAAAGTAACTGTATACATTAAGATCTGTTATAGTGTCAGGCTAATGTAGATAGAGTACATAGTTATTTAAGAAGCTATGTATAAATACTATGGAATTCATTCAAATGTATTTGAAATACAAAAAAAATAAATAAAAAATTTGAGAAAAAAAAAGAATACATGTTGAGTACAAATACATGTGCTGGGTAGAACACATGGTCACATGTTTTATTTTTTAATATCAGTACAGTTTATTTTACTTCAAAATGGTTTTATTAGTCAACTTCCAATTTAGAAAATATACACAAATATTGTGAATTATTTTTAGGATGCAATTTTAGAATTATAGTTTTGTAAACTACCTTATTTGATTTAATTTCTTTAAAATTTAGAAACAAATACAACACAAAATTCAGAGTTTTACATAACAACAACATACATTTTTAGAGAAGCATACATCTAGCTCAACATCTTTCTTAAAATAAACAGATATAGCAGTCATAAAATATGTAAACATTGTAAAATGACTCTAAAATAATTAGAAAGAAAATGTTTTACTACTGATCTGGTAACATAGTTGCAGATAAAAGACACAGCTGCACAAGCTCACACTCCTGATCTTTCACACAAACATGAATACAGTTCATGTGCAACATTGTACAAAAATAAGAAAAAAAATAGAGAACTACTTGCTACAGTTACTTAGTATGAAAATCTGCAATCTATCAGAATACAGGAACTGATAACCATTGTACACATGCAACAAAGACATTTGTATCATGCTGAGACTAACTTATTGTGGACTGTAAACTGCTTAAAGTATCACACGTATAAATATGTATAGCTCAACAGTGTAGCATGCATATTTGATATGAAGAATTTATACAGTCCTAAAGTTATACATAATCACCTTCTGTGAAGTATCTGCTATAAATTAATGTCATATGAAAGAAAACAATGTTGGAGTTTTCCTGTCTTCTGCTTAAAAACGAGAATGTATAAAAATAGTGTAAACAAATTCAAATGAACATAAAAGATGAACATATTACAGCTGGTCAAGCCATGCTCAAAGCCTGACAAAAGACAAAAAACAGAGATAATTGCTGAAAGAGAAAGTCACGCTGATAGTCTTCAGAAAATAAGGAAATAGCTAACAGCTTAAAGAAACCAAGTAGAGAGTCTAGAAGGTCTGCTGATGGTAGGATGTTTCCTATCTCTAAAATAATTGAAGGGTATTAGATGAGAAAGAATGAAGATCAACAGGGCAAAAAATAGGAGTTAGTTTAAAGAATGGATTTTTTTTTCAAAACTTTATGGAATATACAGTAAAATGTCATTATCAGTATGTGTGCCCTAGCGTAAGTTACAAAGATTATTTCTTGGATATTTCTTATAGCAAGAAACACCCTTGTTAAAGATCCAGTAAAGACCAATGAGAGGTTTAGAAAATATTATGAAAATGTATATACTACAGACAGAAAATTGGAGGAATACAGGAAGGAGATACAAGAATATATGTGGGATGCAGGAATGACGAAGCTAATGTGAGCTCAGGCAAATGACTGATGGTTCTATGACCGGGGAGAATGTTTGGAAGATGGTGAAAAGACAGGCACTGACAGTTTACTAATAGACATATTGTTCCAAAATAAAGACAAGGTGGCACCTTATCTTTTGGGCATAGTCAATGATTTTCTTAATCTTAGAATGATTCCTCAATCCTAATAATAGTTTTCCATAAAAAGTGGTAGAGATTAATGTCTGCCATTTCCTGACACACCAGCACCCATGCATAACTATGACTGCAATCTATTTATGTCTGTTACATCAGTGAGATGAGATTAATGAAAGTTATAAAATATTTAATTGAAAATGGTCAAAGTGGATTAATATGCTGGTAGCAGCCATCAGTCAAATCAATTTTGTTCAGTTCAATTTAATATTATTAGATATACCAGAACAAACTTGGGGTTGAAACATGCTAAACATACACAAAAAAAAAAAAAACAATTAAAAGAAGAAATGAAATGAGGAAACAACTAAAACAAAAACTGGTTAGCTATCATATATTTCTTTTACTTCACGTCTTACATTTTGCATCATTAAAATGCACTGCATTTGACTGTGCACTCATTCTGGTGGTAAATAAATGGGTCTCTATTCCCTGTGATCCTTCAGAATCTTAATTTTACTTGGATTCAGGTCTTAGGCTATATGTTATTCATAACTTCCACACCATTTCTGTCATAATGAACATTTAACGTTAACATCTTAAGTTTACCTCATGAAGACTGCTCTCAGCTCTCTACTTTGTATACCAAACAAAATAAACACATAAAACAAAAGCACTTTCACCATACAGGCATTATCAGGTGTATTACCAAAGCACTAACATACACACATTCCTATTTATACATCAGAAGTCACATGATACAAATTAAAATTTAAAACCACAAATTTAAAAACACAAAACATAAAAAAGGCACATAAATGTAATATAAAAAACAACATCAGACATAAATAATACATGCTAAAACTATACCTTGATGCTAACTACCTTCTTAGGGGTCTCTTCTTTCATTTAGGTATTAATGGAACTGATTCATTAAGCCCATGTCCCCACATTAGCCCTGAACCTCACTATCAGTGAGGATTCTAAATCCTCAGTCATTGCATGCATGTCACCTTGCCTCACATTCTCATAAACCCTAGCAATAACTAAAAATGTAAAACTATGACTGGAGTCAGTACTCAAAACATGCTTCGCTAATACACTATCCACATTATCTTTATTAATATGGTAGATGTGTTCTCTTATGCACTCTCTAAAGTAACACATGGAGTGCACTGACTCTGCTCTGGATGCAGAATAACTGTGTAACACCTTGTCAGGCACCTTTCTGATGTATGAAACGTGCTATAACCTAAATTAGCTGTTGCCTCTGTCAAAGGTCCAAGAGGCACATATGTCTGCAACACGTGTATTAGGTGTAGTTTTTTTTAGAATTTTGCCCTAATACACAGAGAGTTTATTGGGTCATTTTAAATTAGTTTATGCAAAATCATACACAGTGTGAGAAGCTTTCTATATAAGGCATATTAAAGAACATCATGCCTGAGGAGTAAAGAACAATAATAAGAAAAATGTGTATAAGCATTCCATTAAATGTGAGGATTTGAAAAAGTTCATATTTTTTTGTTTTAGAAAGTGTTCACAAAGAATTTAGAATGTCCTTCATGTTGGATGAACGTAACTCCTAGGAGTATCACTCTCAGGTTTTAGTGGCTGCAACAATATACCCAAGTTTGAACGATCATTTGAATTTTAAAGTGATACTTAAAAAGAGGAAGCTGAAACATTGTTTCTATCAGTGAAATTGCAAGGGTGTGACCTTTAACCTGATCATAAAAAGGGGATTGTTTTATTTTTAATTTAGTCAGATGAATTCTTCTAGATAGACAAAATCACTTACTGTGGAATGCTTTGTTACCTCATTGTGAACAAATTGTTTCCATATGGATTTGGCCGTGTTTATTCTGTGAAAACTTAACTAAGGCTTGCAATTTTAATTTATTTTAGTGTTTTACATAAATGGAGTTCTTTGGTTTTACAATTGTTACTTTATTTTGCCTCTGCTCACCATAAAATATGAAATAATATAAAAATATATAAAATGGAAGGGGATGGGAGTCAATTAGTTGTTTTATAGGACCAAGAGCTAAATTGTGATATGCAAAAAACATTGTGATGTACAGTATTCAAATCTCGATAGCAGCATATTTAATACTATGCAAATTAGCATCATATCTCTTAAACTGCAAGATCATAATGACCAGATAATGACAGTATTATGTAATGTATGTCTTGATGTGCATATGGATGAATACCCTCATAAGAAACCTTTTTTAATAATGTTTAATATGCATGAGAATAGCAATATTAGACTACAAAGATTTATTAATAATGCAGTAATGCAGTGAATGTTGGCTTTACCTACATTATGGTTACAAAGAAATAGACAGAACAGATAGATAGATAGAGAGATAGATAGATAGACAGATAGATAGATAGATAGATAGACAGATAAATATACACACGCATGCACATGCACACACACTTACATATATCAAACTGCAAGTGACTGAGAGCAAATGCTTAATCACCTACCTAACAAAAACAGAAGTAGAGTCCATTAAATATTTTTTTGGGGGGGCCCCTTCCCACAGACTCCCACCCCCAGCTAATTATATATACCAAATCTGGGATCCCATAATAATGGAGAAAGGGCAAAATCCCTAATCCCCACTGTAGGTAATCTGACCAAGAAAAAAGTTGGTTTGTGTGATCAGATGATTTTTAATAAAACAAGCCACATTTTTCTCTCCATGATAAAAAGAACATTCAGTCAAACAAGCAAGCATAAACAATATATATATCTATATATATCTATATCTATAAATATATATATATATATATATATATATATATATATATATATATATGTGTGTGTTTTTTCCCCAATACATAATGTGTAACATAATATAGAGGATTACAGCTGGGTCCCCGATAGTAACCATGTTGTTATGTATTTCAGACATGAATGGTAAGACATTCTCCTTGAGAGTGAAGCTCATGAAGTGAATATTTTCATCCATGCTGAGAATGCATAATATTAGGTTATAATTGGAGATCTGATCATAATTCTTTGTAGTGCATGGAGACTCATCTGCTGCATGGAGTACTAGTTACAAAAAAAAAAAGAAGTACATAAGGTTTTGTTGGCTTTTAAAGCCAGTAAATCACTTGGCAAAAGTCACTTGGCCAATAAGACACTTCAGGGAAAGATTTTGAAACAAAGTCAGGGACAGTTTGCAGGAATTGACAACAAGCAGAAATTAAACAGTTTTGACTTCTGCTATGTTGTTTGCTGGTTGGCACTGTCATTTCTCAGTGTGACCTGATCATAATAGCACTTGAAGGTGTTTAACAATTGTTAACAGCAGGTCTCATCCTACTAAAGTGCATAACTGGTTTATCGTTTTATCGATACTGGAGCATAATCATGGTGCATACATATATGCATCATTGTCCATGAAAGCTGTCAACAACAAGCATTTGAGTGAAAGTATTGCAATCAGCATTGAGTGTTTTCCAAAGCAACTGTCACAGATATAATCAATATCATAATGTACAGTCAGTATCTTACATGCAGATCTTCAACTTCAAGAAATGCATCACATGAGCACTATTTCCATGTACACATTGAACACAAACCTAAAAACTGATATAGCACAATGGGTGTGACATATAATGTACATGAATATACCTGGGCCTTTGGCAGCTACACTATTTCCTCTTGTAGAAACATTCCCATATATATGAGCATCTCAGAATACTACACACGTATATGACATACTGGATGCCATATTTTGTGCTTCAGCACCATATATCATTAATGGAGCTCATTAAATAAGTCATTTAGAATTTCAGAGACTGATGACACACAGCACCTGGCCCTGCCACCCCTTTTTGAGTCCAAAAATATGTGTCAAAATCCTAAAGACTTGCAGTGGAAGCCAGCTGTTTTAGTGTAGAGGAAGGATATCTCTACTATGGCCCACACAGGCTGGTTTCAATTGATGTCCGAGAGCATTTGTGAAGGGACAAATGAGGAGGTAATGACTACTCATACTTCTTTATAGGAGGAATGGAGATAATAGAGTGGTATGAAGCAAGCAATCCTAAGTGAGGCCAGAGCCATGAAAACTGGCCAGAGTAGGTGAATGTCCAACAAAACCTTAAACTTTAAGAGTGGGTTAGAATCACCCGAAGAGAGATTCAAGCCTAACAGCTGCAAAGGTTGTCCTGATTGATGACAGCACAAGGTGTAATAATCCTTTGAGTACTGTGCCAATCACACTACTCTACTGCACTCTGTCTTCAATAGTCGATGCCAGTTGGTCAATTGGGCATTAGGTGAGGGGGGGTTAAACACTCATCGGTGATGCTGTTTATATGTGATATAATGGAAAAGATGACTCAGGAGTGCTAAGCTTCATTACAACTCATCGCATCCTACAGAACCATCACACATTTACAAAAAATGTCCTACAGATTAACATGTCTCTCGTGTAGAACAAGTTACCAAAGTGACACATAAATAGAGTTAGAGAAATGCCTGGGCTTTCCATGTATATTGTACATATTGAAGACAGTTAAAATACTATTCAGGACAATCTTACCTGGATATCATACAGATGATATCTGGTAAAATGTAGTAGTCTGAACAGTATGACTATATGTGTGCACTATATTGAAAAGTGAACTGTAATGTAATGCATAACATAGAACTGATATTAGCTTACAGATATTGGCAAAGCAATTACTGTGCACACAGGTTAACTGTAACAATATGATAACATACTGTGCCAGTCACACTGCTAGTAGCTGTATTAATCAGTATCTCAAAATATTATAAAAGGCTTTTCCATGTTGACAATAAGAAAGGAACTGGTCAGTTCTGATTAGCATGTTACCTAATCACCCCTGAGTACGTATTGCATACTTGTAGAAAAGGTTATAGGAATACATGAGAAGAAACATGTCATATTCAAAGTATCTCAGTAGCAGCATATACAGGTATAATTAAATATATTAAACATGCATTATGTTTACATAAAAAGTTTAGCAACCACATGGAGTGAATGTTATGTTTTTGTAACAGAATAGGTTGTAGAATTTCCCTCTTTCTTTCCTTTTTCTTGTTTATTATTAATGTACTATAGTGTTACTTATTTGTAAGTGTTTGTATATCATGTATGTTTGTAACTGGAATTCTATGTATGCTAGCGTAGCTGACATTATCCTTGTAACTGGATCTTTTCTTCCCGGGCCTCTGCTGAAAAGGGACCTGTGTACAGTCGGACTTTCCTGGTAAACAAATGTATAATAAATACATAAAATAAATAAAATTAGTTGAGTAATATAACATGTGTTTAATATAGTTTCTTGTGCATTATAAAGTGCTTAGTCATTGTATTCTACTGATGTATTTATGGTGATGTTGATTGTGTGCAGTTGTATCCCATGTATGACTATCAGAGATATGTACACCATATATGCTCCTCTGACTTTGCTGGATGTTGAGATTTGGCTTATGGGAAGTAATACTGTGCAATAGGTCACAATCAAAATTCAGCAAAATACACAGAAGATACAAACTAACAGTGAGCCTCTGAGGTTATTTATCCATCCGCCCTTTGTTAACCAATATGAAGTGGCGTTTATACTCATAGAGGAAATTTGTCCAGGGCATTGGGGAAATTCCCCTACTCATAATTGCTGCTAGTGGTCCCCATTTTGTAGGAGCACTTCTTGTTTCTGTTCCAGGTGCAGAGGCATCCTAAAGAAACAGGAAGGTAAATGGAAAGAAAAGGAGATGATGAAGTCATGAAAGAAAAGGAAGCCAAAGCAAATATTGAGACTGGAAAAGATGTGCAGGATTCTGAGAAATTGTTTTAAAGCAATATGTCTGATGGAGATGAGTCGGTAGATGATGGATGTATATTACAACCCCCCAATCAGGAGGGTTGTTGGATGATTTACTTAAAGAAATGGTGCTGCATAGTGAGCCAGAGAATGAAGGAGATGTTTCATGGGGGACATTATGGAGAAATTACAAAAGGAGGATGCAGAGACAATCCTGAAGAATAGTGGTAACATGGAAAAGAAAACATATGCAGGGAAAGTAAAAGAAGCCAAAAGTGGTGCAGCAGAAAAAAAAGAAGGCAGAAGAAAATGAAAAATAGAAGTATGCGGTAAGGATTGAATGTAAACAAGACAAATAAATTCACAGGTATGAAGTATGGGGCAATTTAATAGATCCTTTGGATGTAACAGCACATGAGTTAAGAACATTTATTCTTCTTAACAAAAAACATTTTTGACATTATATTTGAGACTTTGTCAATGGAAATTTTCTCAGAGAGTATGAACAAAGAAAAACTGCATAGACTGTAAGCTATGGAATCTTTATGTACTAAAAGTATTTAACATGGAAACAAAAAAGAAAATTCATGTACGATTTCAAACAGAGGTAGAAAGAGAGACCTTAAAAGGACATTTAAAAACTTTATGTAAAGAAGTACTGGACATTGCAAAAGTTTATGCCAAAAGGAGTTTATGGACTGGTAGCTTAGACTGTAATATTGTGTTAAAAATCGAAAGAAAAACAATTATACATATACCAGATGTGATAAATGTGGATGGGTGTAGGGCTGTTGTAAAATGTAAAATACTGGGAACAACACAACATACATATTTTGTTGTGGAAAAGAAGGACATTTGATAAGTAACTGTGACAAAAGAAATTGTTATATTTGTTGGGAAATGGGACATAATACATAAAATGTGACTTGAAATGCTATAAATGTAACAACATTGGACATTTATGGATGGATTGCAAAACTGAAAATAAGAGCAAGGAAAAAGAAAATGAACAAAGAGAAGAAATGTAAGAAGCAGTAGAAATAGAAGGAAAATTAGATGAGATAAAATAATAAAGAGAATACAGAAGAAGTTTCTGAAATAAATGATGAAGAAGACATAAATTGGGAGGTAGGAAAAATAAATAAAAATAATCCTATTTGTAAAAGAGTAAAAGGCAGAAAAAGAAAATGTAAAGGGATAACAAAAGAAGAAAGGAAATGGATGAAAAAGAATATATACAACTAAGGACTTGGGCTTGGTATAATGGTTAAGGTGTTTGAAGCACAGACATGAGGTAGACTATTTGATTCTCATCTTTGGAAAAGAAACTGATTAGGGTTAGAGTGGCCTATTAAAAAGTTTAGCCCACTAATTAGTCATGAATCTAAAATAAAATTAACATTTTAGAGTGCTTTCTGTACATGTGACTAGTGTTAAGAATATAGAAAGAAAAATAGGAATTTTGCAGTGGTGTAATACATGTGATTCAGATGTAATTATACTAGAAGACACAAGATGTTTAACAAATGAAGAAAAATTACAGAGAAACTATGGAAAGGAAAGATAATCAGGAATTTGGGAAATGACAGATGTTCTGGAATAGCTGCATTCTTTAGAAATATTAGATATAACTTTAGCAAAAATTGGAAGAATAACCATTGTAGACTTAAAATGGAAAAAAGAAGTATAGAAAATTATAACATTATATGCATATACTTACTGTAAAGAAGGGAAAGCGTATTTCATCAGATTTTACACTATTTAGTGATAAATATGAATATTGTAATAACAGGAGACTTTAAATGTGATTTAAGAGGCAAGAATAAAAAGAAAGAAAATGACATAAGAAACAATGCTAAAAGCCCCTGCCATATCTGGCCTATTAAACTTCTACAATGCAAATAGGCAATTGCAATCTAGTAACAAAGCTCTGATCACAAATATCCCATGTAAAAACAGCCATGGGGAATCCCTCTTCCCCAATGAAGATGCAAAGTCATGGAATACCCTGCCCCCCCCCAATCTCAGACTGCAGAACTGTTCCACTACTTTCAAAAATCTCCTTAAATCATACTTTTCTTCCAAGCCTTTATGCAACTGCAATTCCACCCTCCTGAAGGCATACCCAACACAGGAGCCTACCTCACTAAGCCTCTGTAGCACACTTATAAATTGCTCCACAGTTGCCTTGTGTATATATTATATATATCGCAAATATGTTCTACTATAACAATACCTGAGACATATATTGTACCGATGATTTTCCACGAAACTGTGACACTTATATACTGTACTCCAACTTTACATCCTTTATAACTATTAGCCATCCTATAGCATGTTATTCAACTTTCTCTTCCATTAATACTATGTATAACTTGTGTAGTTTCTTAATGTATGGAGCTTTTCCCCCCTGGACTCTGCTGAAAACGGACACTAATGGTCCAGTCGGACTATCCTTGTAAACAAATGTTAAATAAATAAATACATAAATAAAATAAAAGTTATAAGTAGTGGTAAGTTAAAACTTTGGGACAAAAACATCAAAAAATCATGGACTAACAAAAGGTGTACGTATAGAACTGAAATAGGTTGTTTTATGAAATCAAAAGGATTAGTTATAGGAGGGGGGGGTAGCTGAAACAGGATTTTCTGATCATCTTATCAAATGGCTAGAGATAAAGGAAAATGAGGACTTTATAAAAATAGGTAAAGCAATGATAACAATAAATGAGAAAGCATGGAATGAAGAAGCAAAGAAATTACTAATCCAGTTATGAAAGATCATATTACTGTGAGAACAGTTTATAAAAATTGGTCTGAATGGTGGATGATATTTAAGGAAAAATATTTAAAAACTGATTTTTACAGTGACAATATGATATGAGAAAAGTAGAGTAAAAAAATATAAAAGCACATATAACGATGCATTGGAAGATTTAGAGATGATAGAAAGTACTTTGACAAAGAAAAAGAGTTATATGAAAGAAATCAAAAAATATATAATAATTGTTATGTAAGCAAATATATTTTTTGCAAGAAAAAAGAGAAAAGCGGATTTGTAAAGGAAGATGGTGATGTAGTGACACAATGTAAATGGAAAAATAGAACTCAGGAAAAGATTAGGAATAGTGTAGTACAATATGTACAAGAAATGTTGAAAGAAAAAAGAAGATAGTGAAAAAAAGCATCAAAAGTAAACAGAAAAAGAGAATTGCATTGAAAAAAGGAGATTTCTTTAATTGAGCTAGATAATGTATTAGGACAAGTAAATACAGATTTAACTGCAGGTCCAGATGGTATAGGGTATGAAATGTATAAAAATTTTAGGGCCTGGTAAAAATGATATATATATATATATATATATATATATATATATATATATATATATATATATATATATATATATATATATTAATTAAGATTTTGAATTAATAGTTAAATGAAGATTTTATGTATAAAGAATTATGTAGTAGAATACATAAATTCATATAGAACAAGGAAGATAGAAGACAATTAAAAAACTGGAGACAGTATTGGATAATAATGATTATAAGATCTATATGAAAATAATACAAAAGAGATATGAAAGTAAAACGGAAAATATTATGAAAGATAGTATATATAGTATGGGTCTATATTAGGACATCGAAGTCTTGAAACTTTGAATGTTCTAATATCAACCCCTATTCAGTGAATGCTGAAAACAGCGAAGCTACAGAACACCAAATTTTTTCCTATGGAAAGAATTTGGTTGGTCATTTCTGACTCTTCACTGTTTTCAGCACTGTGGTGGAAAGTTAAGAATTTGGTTTGCTGTTTCTGTCACTTCGTTATTTTCACCAGTGTGGTGGAAAGTTATGGGTTGGGTTCAGGTAAGTGTGTGATTGAGTGGACGTGAGGGTTAGGGTGCGGATTAGGTGAGTTAGGGTTAGGACGCAGGTCAGGTAAGTGTGCGATTGTGATGGACGTTAGGGTTAGGGCAGGGTAGGTGAGTTAGGGTTAGGGCACGGGTGAAGTAAGTGTGTGATAGTGATGGACCTTAGGATTAGGGTTTGGGTTAAGCTAAGTGGATAGACAGTAGTGTATGTACAATTTAGTGTAGGGTTAGATGTAGGATTTTAAGTGTATGTGTGTGGATTGCTGTTTTTTTGGTGTACTTGTGTTGTATGTATATGTTTCAGAACAGCAAATTTTTTCCCTGGGAAAAAATTTGCTGTTCTGCGTGTTCGATATTGTAAGCGCTCGCTGAATAGGGGTCGATATTAGAACATTCGAAGTTTTAAGACTTTGGTGTTCTAATATAGACCCTATAGTATAAAGGGGATGGTTTGCCAAAAATATTAATGCCAGAGAAACTGTTGATAATATTATGAGTAGAAAAGAAGAAGCAAAAATCACAATAGCAGACCATAATAAGGCATTTGATACAATTGCACATGAAAACTTATGGGTAAAAATGAAATAATATAATATAAATGAGTTCAATAGGAAATTATGTATACCAGAGTATAGTAATAATAAAGTAACAATACTTATAAATGGCTGGCTAAGCCAAGAGGTACATATGAAGAGTGGTGTAAGACAGGGGTGTCCAGTGAATTGTGTAATATTTGCATTAGTTATGGATATGATAGTATGTGAAATAAATTAAAAATGAAGGAGGTAGGGTATATAAAACCTGAAGGGTTAAGAATTCCAGTTCAGTAAACAAATGCAGATGACGTTATAATAATTGCAAAAAACATAAATTGGATAACAGAAGTAATAATTTGCACAAAACAGTGTCTAGAGAAGACAGGGATGGCTTTAAATAAAGGGAAAAGTAAAGATTGTGGCGATGTTATAAAGACTAGGATATATTTTACAATAAATAAAATTTCTGTGTTAGGTATAAAATTTAGGAATGAAGATGTGAGTAGAATTCAATGGGAAAAATAATGGAAGAAATAAATTATAATTCAGAAAAAAGGCTTACTCAATAAATTCAGTACTAATGGGTAAATAACATACTTATCAAGTGCATTTATGTTGTGAGCAGTATTTGAAAAATAAATATTGCAGATATTTTTTTTCATTTATATGGGTTTCTAGATTAAACCTAATAAAAAGAGGAGTTTTGTATTTAAATAAAGAAGAAGTAGGTTTATTGTTAATTAGCCTAGTGGTATATGCTGCTTCATTAAATTTGTACAAAGTGTTAAAGTTGATAAATTAAAAAAATGAGAGATTAGTAGTACAATTGTATAAATATGTGCAATAAATTTTGGGGTTTGGTAAAAAAGAGTAAAATAGAAAAGACAAGTATAAGTGAAGAAATAAAATGTTACCAAGAAAAATATATTTATGGGGAAAATGAAAATTGATGATATAGAAAATGATAGAAAAGTATGACATAAGAATGTAATGATAAAATATTACTATCTAAAACCATGGGAAAATAAGAAGCAAATGGTATAATGAGAAAGTAGAATATCAGGATTTTTTGTGGAGAATGGTAATAGATAAATTGCCAGAAAAAGGAAATATGTCATATAAGAAGAACAGTGATAGACTATCCCCCGGATTCAGCAAACATCCATCAGGAATGACTTACTCCTGCATGGAAGGAACTATTCCTGTGCAGCATGGCAGCACACCATACATATGTATGAAGGCACGCTGCCATGCTGTAATACATACACAGGGATGTGTATGAATGCAGGGAGCGTGTTTGGGAGCAGTGCTCTCACAATACACACACACCCTGCACACCAGAATTGCCGTACTGCAATTTAAAAAGAGTGAGATTACTTGTTACACCTCTCAACCTGTTAGAGTAAGAAATCTGGACAAAGCCATAAGGGACAATTCTGAAATATTGCCATTACAGACTTAGAAAGTTGATAGAATAACAGGTTTTGCATTAGCATGAAATTTGTGAAGGGGTTGAAGTCTAAAACACACACCTCACAACCCGTTACAGTAAGAAATCTGGAAAAAGCCATAAGGGACAACTCTGAAATATTGCCATTACAAACTTAGAAAGTTGATAGAATAGCAGGTTTAGCATTAGCATAAATTTTCTGAAGGGTATGAAGTGTAACACGCAAATTCTATCATTACTGTCAAACCTCAATCTTTAATGATGTGCCAGAGAGCCACATGTTTATGAAAAGTGGACCAAGAATATAATGCAGATATCCAGATATACTGTGGAAAGTTATATGTCATAAAGGTTTGCAAAGCACACTACCAACAAATAAATCTATAATGTTTAAGCGTAGATGCACGGGTGTGCCCATTGCTTAGATATGCTTAGCCCAGCTGAAATGGCATGAGAAGGTAAATAGCAATAGACATCAAGTCTAAGCACTAGAGCAATAGTGTAGTGATTAGAGTGTATGCCTTGCATTTAATCATTCATGGTTCGAGCCTCATCAAAACCATTTCGATTTTGTATGTGAAATCATTACAATGTTAATGTATTGGTATATTTATATAGGAAGTAACTTATATTTATCAACCAGAGTTGAGCATTAGGCTCAGATATGAGGTGTCATGTAATAAAGTTGTGAAACTCCCATATAACTGAAAAGTGCCCCATACAGGGTAGTCACATAAGAATAAATGTAATGAAAGCACATTGGGAGATGTCAGGGAAGGTAGACAAATTTATAATATGTCATGAATGATGAATCAATCTCATACAGGTGGTAGTCCATAAAATAAAACATAAGGAATGCTAAGCATTGCACAGCTATGCTGACCAGGTGTAAGCATTGTGTAAATATGAATGCTAAGCAATGAGTAGCCCAGCTAATTGGATTTGCCCATTGGTAAGCAGTGCTGAACCTGCCCCTTTAAGCACTGTCAACCTTAGCTAAGCAAGTTTACCCATAGCTTAGCTTAGCACAGCATATTTAAAACCATCCAATCATGGCAAAGGGCAAGAAATCGGTCATATTTAAACCTCGCAGGCTGGAATACAGCTCATAACTGGTAGTAGCTCCCCACTGTAGGCAGTATGGCAGGTGTTTGAGCAGGTATACGCTATCGGGTGCAGCGCTGGGGCATACAGGAGTCCAAGGTCATGGTAGGACCCCTTGTAAAAAAACATATTGTGAGACTGCTGCAGGACCAGTACCAGGGCTCCCAATAAAAAGTGGAAGCCTGGGTAAGTCACGCCTGTGACCTCACCAGTGCCACTGGTATCACTCGGACTGGTGAGCAGGTCTGGCACTACTATGCTGACTTGAAGCAGAGGAAGAGGGAGCTCTTTCAACAGGGGGTCCAAGAAGCAAGACAGAGGGGTCATACCCCAGCAGTGTGTAAGTATCCATAGCAATAACTGTTTACCAAAGTCCAGCCTGTGTATATGATGGATAGGCATGCATAAATATTTCTCTATCTTCATTACAGCTCCAGCTGAGTGGGTTGCGAACTAAGAAGCCCATGAAAGCAGGTTGCAAAGATTGTGTAGTGAGGCTGGTGAGTAACAATCTAGCTTGTAGTATTCATACCAAATAAATATAAAGGAGTACAATGTCACCTGGAATTATTAAAATGGGCATGGTTTGTACTGAATAAAGCAGACAATATTACAGTAGTAGTCTCATATAGGTCATATATTAATAAAAATGTAAGTGTTTGTCAATAAAATTAAAAACCGTGGACTGGTTGTGTTTACTCTGGTATGGTATGGTTGAAATGTGTACAGGTTATGCATAGTGACTATAGCTCTGAAAGCATTAAACAATCAAGTCTCATCTGACAAAGTTAGTGCCTCTATAACACATGAAATTAACTGATATTACAAATGTCATGCACCAAGATCTGATATCTGAATAGTAATGTTGTGTTAACCACTGTTTTCCACACAGTACTATGTAAAAAGATATGTATAGGAATGTATGTATAAGACTGTAGTAATTACAAGGTCAGATTGTACAACAAGGAGAGAATGAGAAAGAAATCATTCAACAAAGACACAGCAGTTTTTAATAGCTCCCTCTGATGAAATGCACACTTGTTATGGTTTTTAGCAAAAACAGCCACGGTTTGAATCCCAGGAGTGGTAGTAAGCTGTATGCATACTTTCAACTAGGATTTTGTCAAAATGTGTAGAAACACTCAGGTAGCATTAACAAACATTCCCTCCGCAAGTCTTCCAGGTAAGATAAGGTATAAAGTAGCTATACGAAGGCTGTAGTTATACTGTGTCCAAAACCCATGGCCCAACCCCAAGGCTGCAAATGACAGCAAGATAAGTACATACACCAAGTGGTCTCCCCCAAGAAATATTCAAAAGTGTTGTGCTATCACAGCTACAGGTCCCTGCTATAAACAACCAGGGTGACTGATAGAAATCAAGGCAGAGTGTCTCAGTAGCATGCACACACACACACACACACACACACACACACACACACACACACACACACACACACACACACACACACACACACACACACACACACACACTATGAGTGCACATATGTAACCCTGACTATAAGAATATAGGTAGAAACAGTCATGTAGTATTAACAAACATTCTCTCCACAGGTCTACCAGGTAAGAGAAAGTTCAAAGTAGCTATAAGAAGGCTGTAACTATACTGTGTACAAACATACCACTGCCCAACCCAAGGCTATAGTTGTTGTAATAATACCTGTAGAGTAATGAGTAGAGCAATGATCATTAAATCTGTGACCACTGCAAGAATCTACATTTGTTAACTGACATCTCTACCTCTCTCCCACCTTATCATTACCAATAATCTAAACACATAAATGAATGGATATGTTTTCCACCAAACCTACTGTTGGGACATGTGTTCTGTTGTTCTACAAATGTTGAAATTTATTCCAATTAATGTTACCTGTTCAAATACTATCATCGGTGGCCAGTTGCTATCATTGTAACCTGCATGCCAGTGTAATGTCCACTGTGGTTCCATATATGCATGTGTTCTGTTGGCTATGCAAATGTTCCAAATCTGTTAATTTGGGTTAATGGGAATTCTCATGCATGCTGTTATAACTAATCCTGGAGTGTGTTACCCTTTCTAACTAACATTTATTCTTAAACTGCAACACCATAGCACATCACAGAAGGCTGATCCCAGCAGATCCACCTCTCCCACCTCATCTGGCAATTGCACCAGGGCCCAGGACATCTGGGACCCACCCCGGAAGCTCCTTGCCCACTTGTCCTGCACCACCTTCAGTTGGAACCACCTCAGGGGATGGGGCTTGCCCCCTGGCATGGGCATGGATAGGATTCTGTCACTCGAAGCCAGGTCCAGGGTCTGCTGTGTAGCAAGCTCAGCAAGGAACTGGGAGATATGCTATGTCAGCTTGAGAGGCGTGTGGTGCAATTAGAGGGTCAGCCTGCCCCTCCTGCTTAGCCCCCAGTGCAGCCACCTTCTGGGCTGTGAAGGTGCAGTGGTGACTGCTCATGGGTGGGGACCTCAGACCCACTGTATCCATTTGAGGGCTCATGGGCTTCCGATTACCAAACACCCCTAACTGTCCAAGGTGTTTACCCCACATGTGTCATATATCACCTCTGTATGCTGTCTTGTCTGTCTTGTCTGTCTTCCTACCCAACCTACCTCCCCAAATATACCTACTATCCTCCCCCAACATCCCACTCTCACCTTAAAAAAAGGGAAAACTGTTCCCCCCAAAAAAGTTTCGCCCCATACATACCTGTCAATTTCGCATCCGTGTTCACTGGACACATGTAATCTTGTCTAACTGGCTTAACAACACATTGTTGTTGTCTTCACCCCTCTCTCTCAGGGGTTTGAGTGTCCAAATGTACCTCCAAATTCAGTATACATTTACAACTGTTGCTGTAGTAGAAATGGACAGCTATGGACCTTCCCTACATCCATCCTGCACATCCCTAGCTATCTTTCATATTGTTTTTACCCTCTTTGTGACCCCTTTTTCACCTATCACCCTTTTTGCTTTTCTTTTAAAGAAATTAGTATGGGGTTAAGTCGGAGTAAGCAGTAGTAAGCGGAATTAAGCTTGTTTGCACTGTGCTAAGCAATGCCTACACAGATTAAGCATTTGTAGGGTTACTGTCTGAAAGCATAATTAAGCAGAAGTTAGCATTGCTTACTGCCACGCAAACCTGCTTACAACTGGTTAAAAGTGTCTTAATCACTCTCTATCCAACAGCCCTTGTTCTGCCCAGTAACAAAATTATGAGCCCTTGCAAATTTTAAACCCAGGACCCTGCACACGATAGCTACAGCAAGTCACTATTAAGCCATCTGAGCTGTAAGATATTGGGATGATATCTCTATCATATCATGCAGAACAGTCAGTCTACCATAGGGAATTTACAGTGTGGAAGCGCTAAACATTCAAATAATATATATATATATATATATATATATATATATATATATATATATATATATATATATATATATATATATATATATATATATATATATATATATATATATATATATATATATATATATATATATATATATACATATACATATATATATATATATATATATATATATGTGTGTGTGTGTGTGTGTGTGCATATATATATAAAGAGAATATATATATATATATATATATATATATATATATATATATATATATATATATATATATATATATACAGAATATCAAACAGCCATTATTCCTACAGTTGACACCTTTTCAAATGGCCAGAGTCTGATTCTTTCCTAGAAATGAGAATTATTGCATTAAACATATACCCACACTCAATGCAAAGGACATAACACCACACCTTTTGCATAAATATAAATGTTCATTTATGTACCATTTAAGTTGTTTATGTCATTTCTTATAGCATTTAGGTGTTTGAAATACAAAATAACTGATTAATGCAACTATCAAAGAAAACATATGATACACTAATCCGAAAAAAAAAAGATACTCTGCTGTCTTGGCCAAAGCCTTCAAGTAGTGCAACAGTAAAAAACACACTTGCCTTGAAGACAAGAATCAATTAACACTTAATTAAAGATTCAGTTCAACAGCCTCCAATTACACTCTGTAGTTAACCCCCTAGGGGGAAAACTATCATTTGTTACAACGCAAATGGATCCTTTACATAACAATGCTTAACATCAAACTGTACTATCACACTGACAAACAGAACTGTGTGCAAAACATTAAGCTCTAACCCACCACTGTCCCCATGGTGAAATGTATGAAAGTGTGCAGCCATATACTATGTTTCTTATTGGTAATATCTCCTCACATGTTCTAACAGCCTTGGTTAAAAACATTTAATACCCCTCCCCCATAAAATGTCTTATAAGGGCATATAACAGCGTTCTCTATGCACTGACCTCTTGACTGTACAGGGTCATACATGTTGCCCAGCTGTAGCCCTCACATATATGGCCCCTACCTCACAATGTGTGGGAGTCCACAACATCACTGGAATGATAGCAGGAATGTCAGCACTAAATAATGATAGACCATACCTATTAACCTCTTACTGCATGACATCTGGAAAACACCTGGTATATTAGTGGAGGACAGAGGCCAAAACACGGAGCCATATTTGAAATATTGCTGTTATACACTGTGAAAGTTGCTGGTGTTAGAGCATTGGTTACAACATACCCTTTCTGAGGAATATGACATCAGAAACACAAATGGATGTTGCCATGTACTGATAGCAATCAACAGAGAGAATGCCACTGATTTGTCAACAACAACACCCATATGGGGAACAGACAAAACATAACAGCCAAACCTCTGGCCATCATGTGGATAGCCCCACAGTTGAAAGCTATGCAGACAGACTGCATTCCATGCAATACTAGCATGTACACACAAACCCTGTAAAACTGGTAGTATTCAAAGCATATAACAGCAATACTCACACTCTGTCCCTGGGTCCGGAACATTATACAAACATGTAGTTGGCCTGTGTCCACAAGTCTTGTTGTAAGAGGTATTCCTTCCTGCTGTCTATAACACTGCTGCCCCCACACATGAAGGATGTCTTCTATACAGGCAAGGCAAAGGGGCAAAGCCCACATGATGTAGTCATTTATAGTAGTGAGTTGCTATGACATTGGCTGTTGGAGGAACTACACAGCTGCCTGCATGCAATTAGCACCAATTGGTGCGGGCCCATCTCCTGATCATGAGCATCACCTACAAAACCAGTTCTGAAACCTATTCACACTAGCCCAATCCCTGTAGTGGAGAGATACAGAGATAGAGAGAGAGAAAAAAAAACAAAAATAATACTAAAAACATAATAACCAAACCAAACAAGGAAGACATCAACTGGAACACAAAAGAGAGCATAATAATAAAACAGATATGTGAAACATGTAAGCATGTAATTGAATATAGTACTTGGTCTGTAATAATGGGATAGATGATTTTGAAAGATGTATATGTGCCATCAAGACTTGCTGTAATGATGTCCTTCTGTCTGAACAACTGCTATAGACATAGCATCTGGCTCTGTCTGCAGTGGGCCATACCTGTCAACTGTGTAGATCTTCACAAAATGTCAATATTTACCCACCATAGTGTTTAGTCTGTTCCTACTAACATCTATATTAGTCTGGTAAATAGCTGGAGATGGAAGTCATGAAGTAATGACAGACACTTGAGTTTCAGACCCTACCACCTTCAGAACAGTCATGGTAATGCAAAATGTATTATGCTACAAACTTCTTAGGTTTGTAAAAGGCATATTTAAGATATGCCCCTATATATCCCCCTTAATGTTAGGCTTTGTCCAAATGTGATGCTCTAAGAGGTGGATAGGTTGGGTCATAGCTGGGAGCCTAACTCACCCCGGGAAAGGACAGCTTACATATGGCAACCACTAAAGTGTCTGTCAAACAGTTGTGACTGTGCCACTGCTAGGGCAGTTAATGGGATGTTGCCCATATCCATATATTACCTGTGAATATGAGTATTATACATGTCTGTATTGTAAATCTAAGATATCTATATAGGGCATATCCATAGTAAAGTACTGTTGCAGATGTGTGTGTTAAACTGCATGTGATATATTGAATTAATAACATTCAACTGTGCAGTGTTCTGCCAATTTTCACAGTTGTGATTGATATCTGTTATCATATACACATAAATGTGTGTTATGTCAGCTATACTAATACGTTATCAATATTTTCCCTGTTGTCACCCATTGATGTGGACCATTGCCAGGAAGTCCTGGTATAACAGGTTGAGACGTATGATTGAGCTGCAAGACTGTAAATACAGTGTGCCATACTGACATAGAACACAAATGTATACCAGGTATCCCCTGAGTACATGTATGTTCAGATAACAGGCGCAAAAGTAATAACATGGGTCAAAAGCAGTCTGGAAAATAGGTTGTGCATTTTGCACATGTGTGTAATATCAGTGTCACTGCATACAATAAAATAAAATGTGTAAAGCTACTGATTGTTGCATTGCCATGACATTAATATGGGTAGTAAAGTAGGTATGAATGTCAGGTAGTAATCAGATAAGTGTACAATTGTGTTATGACCCACTGTCTAAGCTTACCACTAACAGCTATATCAACACCCATATACATTGGATATCCAAAGTGTACACACCCCTGTTGGAATGTCAGGTTTGTGTGCTGTATGCTAATGAGACAACAGAAAGTAATTTCAAAATGTTTCTTACCTTAAATGTGACCCACAACCTGTACAATTCTATTGGAAAAGAAACAAAGCTGTGTCATGGAAGGTGAGCATCCATTGCCAAGTGAAGATGTGACATGATGTTAGAGTACAAACCAAGACAAATGGAAGATGTATTCATCTTAGCAAGTGTTTACACAACATATCAGTTTAACGGTGTGCACACACATTCAGCTGACTTACTGTACTGAGTATTATTTACCATATGTTTTCACAGGACAGATTGTTATGTTTTCTATTGAATTGAGCAGGCTATAGATCACATTACAAGTGGGGATTGTGTTGACATGAGCTTTTGTGGGGTCATGTTTCAATTGCACAACTGACAGGCACTGTAACAGTGATGTGTAAACTTTACATCCACTGTAGCTATATGGAATCAGCAGTACCTGGCCTGTAAAACCATCCTCCACCAACAAGAGAGTAATCCCCCTTGGTGGACAACAGCAATACACAAAGCACATAACGGGTTGGTATACTGGTATAGTGGCTGTACGGGGACACATAGGTGCAGACTACAACTTGCAAGGAAGTCCACCTCTATCTGAGAAAGCATGTAGGTTCACAGATGACTTCCTGTTAGGCTGACTATGACTATAAATGAGACATATCCACACCACCAAGGCCAAATGCAATAATGTCTCCACATATGCAGTCATTCTTAGAGGCAGTAACATAATTCAACCTGTACACTTCATACACATATGCCATGGATACAGGCAACATCCATCAGACAGGTTAGGTGGGAACAGTGCCACCCTGTCCACAACATCTGTACAGGGGGGTATGCACATCAACCACACTCCTGCCTGCATCAATGGTGAGCATGTACATAATGTTGACTGATGGCAACAACAGCAAGTCTCCATGGGGCATGAGAAAATCCCAGTTTGCCTCCTACATGAACTCATGCATGTGCTCACAGCTCCATCATATACTACAGTCAAACACAGACTTACCACCATCCACACACCATTCACATGGAAGATGGCCATTGTCATCCCTCTACACAGAAATGAATGGAAAATAATGGATTATGCCATTATGTGTCCAACACTGGGGAACTGGACAGGTCAGAGCCAGGAGTGTAATACAAGATGCCGAAGCCATGATAGCTTACAGTGTTATGGTGTAGTCTGGATTATTTGCAAGTAATATCCACTCTTGATGTGCAAGTGGACAACCGTATGAGGTCCTGTGACCTTTTTTCCTGTTTATGTTTTCCAGGTATTATGCAAAGTCCACAACTCCCAGCCTTTGCCAGCATAGAGAATGAGACCATCACACAATATGTCATAAATCATCACAGCATCATATTCAGCCACAGAGCTACAGGATCTGCAGGAGAGGACCACTCTGTGGAATGAGCTCATCAACAGGGTAAACAATGTTGGCCTGCACAGCCAAAATTATGAGCAGGTGCGACATCATTGCATTGATCTCATCCACCACACCCATCGGCATGCTGCTGCTGTTGCGAGGGACTGGCTAGCCACAGGTGGGGGTCAGGTCATCCAGCCTCCACTGACACTTGCTGAGGAACTCCTCACCAGCCTTGGGTCACCTGCCTGCCAGACAAGCCATCAAGCTGAAGACAGCATTGTGGAAGTGGGTGCCACCCACACAATTGACAAGGAGCATGCAGGTAAGGCCCCAGTGCACATTACTAGAACACTGTTACTTATCCATTTTTATCTGTAAGGTATCTACATGCATATGTCAGATAAGATAGTCTGTTTCTGGAGTATAGTAATGTACATATGTGCATAATCCTTAGTACTGGGATTTGTACTGTTGATGTGCTGAAATGCTGCTTCCACCCTGTACCAATGCCACAGGTGTGGCTACTGACATTACTTCTCTCACATAAAGATTTAGGTCTCTGGTATACAACTGGGACAGCAGCCTGTAGCTGGTGAGTATGGAGTTGTTTCATTCAGGTTTGCCAATACACCAGCCATGTTAAGGCCATGCTATTTGCCATGCACACATTTAACACACCTACCCATAATGCATGCTGTACATGTTCATTTTTGTTTGTGTTAACTGCACTGCACTGCAGTTGTCACCAGGGTGGCATATCTGAAGGGTATGTAAGATCCCTGCAGTATACCTCACAACCTGCCTGTGCAAGATGTGTGGACAGAGATAAACAAAATGGTGGGACAAATGGCCTACAGTAGGGACATGTATGAAACATTACCCTAATACAGTGGATACAACAGTGCAAACACCACTATTACAATGGCAACTGTTCCTGATATATACAATGGCAGACCACAATAACACATTCCACACCTTTTACAACCTGTAATGTGATCCTAATATGAGCAATGAATGTGTAATATGGAATCCTATGTTAGGACAACAAATATGGGGAATACAAACCTTACAAAACACGGGAAGCATATGTGTGCAGACATGCCAAATATATGTAGAGGTGGCTTGTGATGTACTGTCAGCATTCACTCTTCTTGAATACACACCTGCCATCAAGTACAGAGCCTCAGTGTCACACCAAGTAATGGCCTGCTGTCCAAGAAGTATGTCCATGGCATATGCCCAGTCACCTGCAAGAAAGGCAGCCATGGCTTGCACACATCTTACAAACCATGAAATGGATCCCATAACAGAAAGGTAGAAGTCAGGAGTGGGAATAGTAACCTTACCTTACCATTGCATATACCATGGCAAACAGTGCAGACAGTCATCTATGGGTGTGTGAAATATGGGACAACAGTGATGTAGAAAATAAACAGATGCGCATCCATAACAGATTACAAAACATGTTGTAAACTGGTCGTGTAGGCTGCCCAGAGACATGCAGCAACATTGAGGGAGTGGGGGGAATGTCTAGCACATACTAATTGTGCAGTGCCTGTGTTGAAAATCACCTGGATTCTGCATAAGTGTGGCCTATGGGTTAGGGTAATCAGACAGAAGATTTTTTCCACATGAAACAACATCCAGGGTTCTGTATAGGTAGCATAAGCATAATATCAAGTCTCCCAAAGGCATGTGTTGCAATGTGTAATGGTGTCATGGGAACAAGGTTCAAACCTACAGACAGTATTCATAAAGATATATGTGGTGTTCAAGCAATACCTCACTCCACCTCAGGGCCACCATCCCCACATTTTAGTTTGCTGGTGCCAGTGTACACCTTTAGGGTTGCTGTTCAGTAGCTGGAACAAGGCTGGTAGACATGGTGTTTGGAATTTGGAACACTGCAAAATAACACTCACGTGTGACACATAGTTGTCAGGCATCTGCAATAAGGCTGAGGATGGGGAGGGGTGTCAGCTTGAAACACAACAGCGAACTGAAGCATGCATCCAAATATAGCTAAGAATGGCTGTATCTGAAAACAGTCAAGGTTATGAATTGTGCCAGACATAACCCAGACTCTACAGCAATAGTGAAGCCACTGTGTGACCTCCAAGGGCTGTGCATATGAGCTGACCTTGCAATCTAGCAGGGTTGGTGGACCTTTCTAGGGAAGACAGACCAAATAATGCTAAGCAAAGATGGACCATGCTAGTATACCTCTTCCAGCAACAGTGACTGCTGTAGTTCACTTAACAGGTGCTTCAGCAAACCATTGTGTTAAGGGTGTGCACACTTCTGCAACCCACATATTGTATACACCTCATTCAGCATCTCCATGACTAACACATTTTTTGATACTGCATTGTATTGTACAGGTCAGATGTCACATATCAGGTGTGTGTAATGTTAACAAATGCAGTATTGTGGCCCCATTGCATATCTTAGAAGAGGCTGGCATATAAACAAGGGTGTGTATACTCTTCATATCCACATTAAGCTTTGAAGGTTTTTGGTGTAACCAGATTTTATTGCATATGCATGCAGTGCTGATGATGAGAGCTGCAAATCAAAGGTCAGGCATTCATTATTGACATCAGTCCTCATATCATCCCAGTTATGGGTCAGACAAACACAAAGGGGCTCTGAGCAACAGGGGAAACATAACTGCCAGACATCTACACATTCAGCAATGGTCTGTACACTTGTGAGGTATGGTGCACAGTACATGCCAGTATGCTGTACCGGTGCACAGCAATAATGTGTACATGGGTGCAGTGTGTTCCAGGGCATGAGATATCACCTACTAACACAACTCATAAATCACAGAGATGTATAATGTTGGTAACAAGGATTATGCATGGCTGCAGTGCATGCTGTTGTATGCCATATGTCATGCATGTCGACTGTTGGGTAATGAGAGGTCTGTGTAATATCTTTGTGCCACCTCACCTGTAAGTATGTGCACGTGTGTGTGTGTGTGTGTGTGTGTGTGTGTGTGTGTGTGTGTGTGTGTGTGTGTGTGTGTAGAAGTAAACCATAATGTACAGGTCTTAATTTACATTTCTTGTCTGCCCCTCACAGGTGGCGTGGTGGGTCAGGGTCCCTCCTGCAGGCAAACTGATGTTAGTGTCCATACAGACTCTGACCATAATGATAGGCATAGTGAGGCACAGGCAAGATTGTCAGGTGATGAATCTGTGCAATTTGTTCCCATCCCACTTTTATCTACCCATCCCCCACACAGTCACAATGCCTGCACATACCCCATCAACAGTGGTCATAGATGAAGGACAGCTGGCAGGTGGTGGCATGGGCCAGGAAAATGTGGTGACTATTGCAAGTGTGTCTATACACAGCAGCCATAGCTGGATGACTGGCAAGGTCCTAAACAGGCAGATGTACAGGGGTGCTCATAGGAGGGCTGCTGGCCATCATGCCCCTGGCAGAAGGGCCACAGCAGGTGTCACCAGATGCATGCATTAGGCCATCATGGAGGCACAGGCACATATGGAACATTACACCAGAGATAGTCTGAGGCTCCAGAGGGCTTCTCTTCCTGCTGTACATTACTACATGCGTGATCATGCAGATGCCCACCGTTATTTTGCAGAGGTTATGGATAGACGGTTGGCTGAGATAGTGGGAATCCACAACTGTGTGATGGCTGTTGTAGACCATGTGGTAGGTGTAGGGCAACAGCCACATGGACGTAGGTCAGCAACACCAACAGGTGGAGGCCTACATGGATGTGCAACATCTCATGGCCACTCCTGTAGTGGCAGTACCGGCACAAGCACCAGCACTGCAGGGGGGTGCTGCCCACTCAACAACACAGCAGGCCATGTGCATGTGGTCCTGGCTGGTCCCAACAGCGATGAGTACCCAGTGGACAATTGTCATCGTCAGGGAAGAGTACCATATCTTGGCTTCTGCATGGTGGTGCTAATGCAACCCATGACAGGTGCAGTTCTTGTGTCCATGGCCATTCATGGTGAACTGTACAACCTGCCATGTACAGTCCACAGCTGTCCAACATACCCCTGTATAGGGCAGCCACATGGCAGAACTGTGTGCATACATACACACACACATCACTAACACAGCTAGGGCACCTCTATACCTACACACACCACATCTGCACAGGCCATTTAATAAAGAACCCCCACACCCATAATGTCAACCAAATGGCTCAGCCTAGGCCTCTGACAAGCTCACACCACACCATGTGCATATGATGATACCTGTGCCACATTCCTGTCATCCATACCATCAATGCAGGGACATGCTAATATGGTTCTGATGCACAGGGTGAATGTATTAAAGTTCAGCAATGTAATGCTGTTTAACATGTTGTCAGCTGGAATGTTTAATGCTTACACGTCAGAGTGTGTAGCTGTCCAGCCATGATGCATAATAGCTGTTATTAACACGGACTGATTGTGGTCTCCATAATGTATTCTGTTTGTGTTCTTGGTGTCAGTGTGTCAGGAGGATGTTTGTCTTCTGTCCTTTCCTACAAGAGGTGTGGCGCTGTGGTGACACATTGACTGTGTCATATCCTGGGTACAGCTGAACACAAGTAACAGGTCTGTTTAACAGTTACTGCATGTGCCACATTGCTGATAGGTCTGAGGGATGTATACAGGTGAGTGCATGGTGGCTGATGAAAGCAGCTTTTCTACAGTGGACAATGGTAAGTGTACTGGATGGCACACACCAAATGTTTGTGATTAACACACACACACACAAGCTTTTGTGTTGATGTAATACACAGAGAATACTGTTCACATAGATGTACTTTATTTTGCAGAGAACTCATTTTGGCCTATGTAATTCCACCAAGACCAAATTGCAAACACATCACATCAGTAAATAATCAGTCCACCACATTTAATGTAATTGAAAATGGTACTGGCAGGGTATATGTCCTCTTCTCCAATGTAGTGCAATCCTGGATTTGGTAAACATAGATGTGCTGGTCTGTGGGGCACAGTCCCCACTTTGGAGGGTGTGGGGTGGTGTAGAACCACACATAGTGTGATTAGCAACTACTTAACCTCTTAACATAAACTGTACAGTATAACAGAATACTAAGCAGGGGGATACGTACAACAATAACACCAATGTGGGTCGCACAACAACCATACCCAACCACATATGCCAACTCTAGTATCGCTGTACAGCTGTACAAAGGCCATTTATACATCCACTACTAGTTTTGATGGAATGAATTTCAACAAGATCATTGCTTTGAAATGTTACCTTTTGAAAGTTAGTTCTCGGACAAATGATCTCCTGGGCAATATATTTTCTGCAAACTGAAGTAGATCCCCTCACATACACACACACTTACTTGGCAACAATAAGAGTAGAACCCCTGCCAAGGTACATATTGCTACTAATGTGTTTGGCCTTAATAGTACACACCACAGAGCTTGTAGGGTGAGGTGTGTCCTGAGCTTCCTGTAAAGTGAACAACATCACCAAGCCTTGTACAGTATGGTAATGGGGATGTACTGGGTGTTAATGGACAATACATAGTATAACATACTGTCATATACACATTTGCAAACACATAAGGTCATAGACCCATTTGACAGACCTGGGTTTAGCAGTGCTGACTACCTTGTCAGTGAGTCCATACTGTTATAGAGCTTTTGCACACAGCACATGCATCATTGGGCTGGATAGTGTCATCAGTTACCTGTATGATTGATGGTGACAGTGGTCCTCATACAGTGGACCTTGGGACATGTACTGGGGGTACCATGGTGTAAAGACAGTATACTCAACACCCCCACCCCTCATTGGATATTGTACTCACTGAAACCCATGATAATGCTCTGACATACCCACACCCACACATTTACCAGGACTGCAATACAAACCCTTGTGTATCTAATTATTGCTTCTACTGGGATATGTATTTATTGCACATGCCACAGGGAAAGCAGGGTGAGGGTTTTGTCATGGCTCTCCTAATGTCAGTAACATCACCATCTCTTATAATGTATGGCAAGGTTTAGTGTTTTTGGAGAATGTGGCCTCAGAATGCTGTCTTCTACAATTATGCACACACACACACACACACACACACACACACACACACACACACACACACACACACACACACACACACACACACACACACACACACACACAATTGCAGACACATGCACACACACACACACACACACACACACACACACACACACACACACACACACACACACACACACACACACGTACTCACATTTGCCAGGACTCAGAGAGGGTAACCCAGCCTATCTACCCATTTGTAGAACAGTGTTATGCTGGTACTGCAAGCTCCAGGTAGCCCATACGGTGAAGAGTGTCACAAGGTACATTTAATGTGAATTACAGCAGCAGCCCTTTCTATTTAAAGCAATGGGGGAGTGTAGTGGGTGAGAAGGCCCTCAGAGTATTTTCAACTACAGGTTTACAAACACACAAACACTGTTATACTCAGTAATGCACACAGAGACATTTGTCCATACTGAGATCCATAGGTGCAGGTGCTGCTAGGTGTGTACCAGGCTAATGTCCATGGAGAGATAAGAAGAGTAGGGCATGTGAGTACACTGGTCTCATTCTACCTGACATTTGTCAGCAGGCCATCTATCGAGTAATGCCACTTGAGTGATCCACAGGGTGACAGTTACATTCAACATTCACTCATCTGTTTTTCTCTTGAAGATATGCATTTATTGCACATGCCACAGGGAAAGTAGGATGAGGGTTTTGTCATGGCTCTCCTAATGTCAGCAACATCACCATCCCTTATAATGTATGGCAAGGTTTAGTATATTTGGAGAATGTGGCCTCAGAATGCTGTCTCCTACAATTACACACACACACACACACGCACACACGCACACACGCACACACGCACACACACACACACACACACACACACACACACACACACACACACACACACACACACACACACACACACACACACACACACACACACACACACACACACACACACTCACACACACACACACATACATTTGCCAGGACTCAAAGAGGGTAACTCACGCATATCTACCCATTTGTAGAACAGTGTTATGCTGGTACTGCAAGCTCCAGGTAGCCCATAGGGTGAAGAGTGTCACAAGGTACATTTAATGTGAATTACAGCGGCAGCCCTTTCTAGGTATAGCAATGGGGGAGTGTAGTGGGTGAGAAGGCCCTCAGAGTATTTTCAACTACAGGTTTACAAACATACAAACACTGTTATACTCAGTAATGCACAGACACATCTGTCCATACTGAGATCCATAGGTGCAGGTGTTCCTAGGTGTGTACCAGGCTAATGTCCATGGAGAGTTGAGACGAGTGGGGCACGTGAGTGCACTGGTCTCATGCTACCTGACATTTGTCAGCAGGCCATCTATCAAGTAATGCCACTTGAGTGATCCACAGGGTGACAGTTACATTCAACATCCACTCATCTGTTTTCCTCTTGAAGAGGGCCAGTAAGGTGCTCCAATTAACATGTATGCAACATATATTGAATAACATGCCCAGTGTGTCTGGATTAGGGACCTGTACCCAATCATGTTGTGTTGACTGTGGTAGTCTGGTTGAGATATCCATGGCATGTGGTGCATACAGAGTGGGGTTTCCTAGCTGTGGCATTCATAACACAGCTGGGAAGACATGTCAGTCTCAGTCAATAAGAGATTGCCTGCAAGCAGTCAAGATGAATACCTGACATATGCACATCCGTACAGATGACAGACAGAATGTAGATAGCTAACAGGTTATGCATTAGGATGGATGATTTCAAAACTAGACATCTGAAACCTGATAGGTATGCCATTACTACATGACAACAGTCCTCAATGACATGTCCTAAAAACATAGTAGTCTACAGTTAATATCAACATGTCAGATCAATATCCAATAGGAGATACATAAAAGCATATTGGTCCAACACCAAGAACATGATAGTCAGTACTCAGAGCCAAGATGTGCATGCAGGGGTGTATGGTTCCAGTGCTACAATCTTCAATCAACTCTTACTTTGAAAAGCACTGTTAAAAGTAGTAATGTAATGATACAATATATTCAAGTGTGACTGCATATAACCTGGGATACTACCCAAGCATGAAACAAATACAAAGAGAAAAGATTGTGGTACTACCCATGTATACTCAGGTGCCGCATACAGTATACTCACACACCTCACTTCTGTAATGACAGCACAAAGAAGCATATTATGTACATGGAATTCAATACACTTATTAAAGATGTCATTACCCTGCTATTTGATCAGACTGGAATGCAATCACTGGTTACCAGGGCTGGGCTATGGTTAGCAGGTTTAAGCATTGCTTAAATGTAATTTCTAAGCAGATTTGTGCACTGGTAAGCAAGTATTCATTTAGCTGTATGTTAGCACCACTTACTGTTGTGCAAACCCGCACAAAGCCGCTTTACTGCACCTTAATCACACTGTCTCCATCAGCCCAGCAACTTAGTAAATAGCCCATGCAACACTTGAACCCAGGACCATGCACACTGTAGTCACAGCTCTTAACTACTAAGCCATCTGAGCTGTAAGAATGTCTATTGCTTTTTCAAATATATCATTCAGTACACATACTGAATAGTAGTGAACAACTGCTTTGACTACTACAATTTTTTACTACTTGTTAGTGACAATAGTGCAGAATCAGTGATGTTTTTATATCTAAATATACACATAGATAAATATGGTGATATACATCTGAGAAGAAATATACAACACTCATGTTTACACATAAAAAGGATATATATATATATATATATATATATATATATATATATATATATATATATATATTTATATATGTCTACATATGTGTGTGTGTATATATATATATATATATATATATATATATATATATATATATATATATATATATATATATATATATATATATATATATATATATATATATATATATATATATATATATATATATATATATATATATATATATATATATATATATATATATATATATATATATATATATATATATATATATATATATATATATATATATATATATATATATATATATATATATATATATATATATATATATATATATATATATATATATATATATATATATATATATATATATATATATATATATATATATATATATATATATATATATATATATATATATATATATATATAAAGATAGATATACATACACATATATATATATTTATATATAAATATTACATGTATGTATATAGATAGATAGATAGATAGATATAGATATACATACACACATATATATATATATATATATATATATATACACATATATGTATATATTTATATATAAATAATATATATATATATATATATATAAATATATATATATTTATATATATATATATAGCTATATTATCTGAACAAACATTCATATAATCGATTGTTCTAATAAGCGAAAATCCTGGAAATCGAGATGCATGCTCTGGGATCGCAGTACAGTGAAGACTGTAGTATTAGCCCTTACCGCACTGTAGTGTGCTCTTGGAGTTGGAATATATATATTTAGCAGGGATTGAGGTGGGTGCAGCCCCCCAAAATATCGTTTTCAATTTCCAGGATTTTCACTCATTAGAGCTCTTGATTATATGAACTTTTGTTCATATAATATATATATATATATATATATATATATATATATATATATATATATATATATATATATATATATATACATATATGAAACACATGCCCATAACATGCACTGGAGTCATACCTCAACACCATAACTCTCAACCCCTTTGTGCAAGGGAATGTAATGCACGTATTGCAGTTATAAATGTAGAATGTTGCTGCAGTAACAATGGTTGCGTCAACATACATGTTCTGAAGGAAGGCTCTTCTGATACTGACATGTATGCCATCAGTTACTGACAGACATCATAAAATCATCATAGTGAAGTATCATACAAATCACAGTAATGATCATGTGGAATACTGCAGAAATATGAGCAATAAACGTGGACAGTCTGAAACAATCTTTTCAGTTGAGATGTATACACATAACTCCTTAGTGCAAGAAATGTGGACCAAGCCTGACAAAGGGGATGTTTAAAGCCATAAAATGGGGATATATCACAAATACTGGAGTAGATAACCTCACACAGTTGATACATTCACACCCTCCTGTCTGTCCTAATATATATTAACTGGATGAGCAGAGGTCCCAAGCCCACATACTTCCCACTAGTTAGTGACATACATCTTCACAGCATCCCACTGCCTTGTCAGAAATATACAACTCATATGGAGGCCAGGCAACAGTACATCTGACAAATATCTGGACATAACATCACACTAGAGTAAATACACTGAGCTGCTAGGCATGTCACCAACCACTGTCTAAACTACAGGCAGACTACCACAACACTAACCCAATTTTCCTATGGGGGAATACACATATAATTGCAAATATAGCATGCACTACAGGCATGTAACAGCACATAGTAACAGACACCAGTGTGAAAATGCATACCCACAACCAGTGTCAACACAGACGCAGTCACATTTTGTTAAGCCTAATTAATATTTCAGTATATGGACTGTGTGAATCAAACCCATCATTATATTTGCCAGTCATATACTAACCCTACATATGCTGGCCCAATTCACAGTGCAGTGTGATGCCTGACTGTGGTATGGGACACGTCTCAGTCTGGCTCTACAAACATGTAAGCTGATAGGGTACCAGAAACTGGAGCATCATGCAATGTCAGACAGCACAGGACCAAGAACACTGACATCTACCCTAGTCTGTACACAGGCCAAGTAACATATTCACAATACACTGCTACACAATATTGACCCTCTGTCAACAATCACCATAAGTGCACAGACCTCACTACTGTACAGACTACAACAGAATGTCCAGGTTTTGTCATCAAATATAAGGCCTCCTATACATAACATGTCTGGTAGTCTGATATATCAATGGCTTGATATCAGGAATGATGTCAGTAAATAATGATATACTGTACATATCCACCTCTTACTGCATGACATATGATCAAATGGTGACAGACTTTGGGGACAGAGGCACAAACACAGGGCCAATATTGACATATTTCTGTTATAAACTGAGACAATTGTTAGTGTAACAGGGTTTGTTGTAACATATCTCCTCTGAGGAATATGAAGTCAGTAACACACATGGATGTTACCATTTACTGACTGCAATCGTCGGAGTATATTACTGCATTTATAAAGACAGAAATTGTGTGAGTAACACAAGAAATCTAGGACTCCAACCTCTGGCCAGTCCACAGATAGCCCAACAGGTGAGATTTTTCTCAACCACATAACACTGTCATGCCAGACTTTAAACCATGCAGAACAGCCATACCCACACAAACACTGTTAAACCAGCATTACTTCAAATATAGAACAGCAATACTTACATTCTGTCCCCATGTCCAGAACATCCCCTTCCAGTTTGTTGGCCTGTCTCCACAGTGTTTGTTGTAAGAGGTATTTCCAACTACCCTCTGTGATGCTGTTTGTCAGACACCCACATGAAGTCCTACTTACAGTGAAGGAAAAGGGCCAACACCCACATGAAGTGCTTAGTTATAGGAGTGTGTTTCCATGCAACTGGCTATAGGAACAATAGCACAACTGTTCCACATGCAATTAGTAAGTGGGGGACTCCAATTTTTGCACAGGCCATCAGCTGATCATGAGCATCACCTACAAAAGTCAAGATACTGCCTATGTAAAACAGATGTATTTTCTACATCTGCCAGAGAGGGAAAGAGAGAGAGAGACAGAGAGACAGAGAGAAAGAAAGAAAGGAAGAAAGAGAGAAAAAGCCAAGCGTGTTTGTGTATGATCCATGGGTGTAGAGTGGTCTCTGAGTATTATAATGTTCACTAATCCATACTGTCACATAGTCATTGCACATGGCAGTAGACATTTATGGCTGTGGATTGTTTACACCAAACCACTACTGTGTTTGACAACTGTTGGTCTTGTAATGTGGACATTGGGACATATAGGTCCTCAATATCATAATGTAGCAAAACCCACCCCATAATGGATCCTATTATTACACAATCACACCAACACAGGATACTGATGACAGACACACAAAAACACAAACACACATGCACACACTTGCTAGAACTGAGTTTTGAACCCCTACATAGCTATGTATTGCTACTACAGTATTACACATTTATCGCAAGAAGCCATAGAGATTACATGTTGGAGAGCTGTCCGAAGGTATCTTTGAAGGTGAGTGACACCAGCAGCAGTGCTAAAGGAGGGGTAAGGGAAGTGTAGTAAGTGTGAATGCCCTCACAATCAGGCGTCAACAAAGACACCTACACTCTCTTACACAGACATGCACATTTTCACAGTTACCAGGATTAGAACTCCTACCAAACTAGCTACACTATGGTATTACACAGTTATTGCAAGCACCATGGAACTTACATGTTGGAGAATTGTCTAAACATATCTTTGATGGTGAGTGACATCAGCAGCAGTGCTAAAGGAGGGATAAGGGAAGTGTAGTAAGTGTGAATGCCCTCAAAATCAGGTGTCAACAAAGACAGACACTCTCTTCCACAAACACACACATTTTCATAGTTGCCCAGACTAGGATTAGAACTCCTACCTAACTAATTTGCTATACTATGGCATTACACATTTATCACAAGTGCCACAGAGCTTATGGGCTAAAACTTGGCCAGTGGGTTATTTCAAGGTGACTGACATCAGCAAGTGTGCTAAAACAGGTTAATGGGAAGTGTAGTGAGAGTGAATGGCCTCAAAATCATTCATCTCCAAACAAACACACACACACACACAAACACACACACACACACACACACACACACACACACACACACACACACACACACACACACACACACACTTTAACAGTTGCCATGACTGGGATTAAAACTCCTACCTAACTAGTTTGCTATACTATATAATTACACAGTTATCATGAGGCCAAAGAGCTTATAAGGCTGAGACTTGCCCAAAGGGTTATTTCAAGGTGACTGGCATCATCAGGAGTGCTAACATGGGCAAAGGAAAGGGCAGTGTGTGTGAATGGGCCATAAATCATTCCTCTGGAAACACACACACACACACACACACACACACACACACACACACACACACACACACACACACACACACACACACATACACGCACTCAGTCACACACATCTATACTTTTGACAGGACTGAGTTTACAAATGCTACATAAATACTTATTTGTACTAACGTTTTACACAGTTATCACAAACACCACAGACACTATAGGGCTGAGGGCTACCAAAAGGAATGTTTACAGTGATTGACATCAGCACATCATGTGATATAGGCCAATTGCATGTGTAGTGGGTGTGACAGGCCTCATAATGGAATTATCTCTGTCATTGTCTGTCTCTCTCTCTTCCCCACATCTCTGTGTGTGTATGTTTGACATATTATAGTCTCTTGGCCTTAGGTATGTGTGAGTATTCCTATGCAATGTGTGTGAAGCATAAATGGTGTACAATTTGGTATCTGTGCACAGATATTTGCAAATCAGATATGTATAGTCCACTGTGTTGTCAGACATGGGCTTCAATTCTGGAGCATGCCCAGTATGACCTTCTGTATTGAGTGTGTGAATCCATTCTAGGTAGGGTTGTACTCCAGTCCAAGGTTTGGTGTTCTACAGCTAGCAGACTGTTTCTGCAGGATATCTGTGGAAAGGTTGACAATATGGAGTCACAATAGGTGAAGGATAGGGGGATACTGTAACTACTGCTGTCTGTGCTGCTTGTGTTACATGGTTGGTGTTAGCAGAGATATTCAGACATATGTACTGTTTTACACTGTGATGTATTATGTCATCAACTACTGACAGATATAATTATTTGCTCACAGTTATTTACCTGGAAATACAAGATGAATGCAACTGAGTCCAGTATTGTGGGACGCAACCTACACATTCTTGCACACTCCTGCCATTCTCGAGGGGTAGCTACAGACACTTGCTGATGGGTCTGTGTAAATAGTCCAGCACCTTGGTAGTATGGTGGCTGAGGTTCCCCTTCTTGTACATATATCGACTTAACAGAATGTGCATATCCTGCTGTGGCCATACCTCTTAGCTGTACAGATTCACCCAAGTACCCAGAGGCAGGGTTCATATATCTGGTCAGTTCCCCTTCACATTGTGGTTTATGAGCAGGTTTGTAGCCACCCATTACTGGGTTTGCAGGCAGGGGTAGTATGGGCACACATCAGAGTTTCAGACTTCACACACTATATGACGCCCATGCTTCTACACTCCCCCGTTATTCTATCCTCTTCCTAACTTAATGCAAGCAATATCTGAGAAGTATCCCTATAGTTGTCCCTTCATCCCAGCGGTATTTATGGATTGGTCCACAGTTCTGGCAGTAGGACATGGGGGGGGGCATGCTACTGGGATTTGTTAACATGGTCTTGCATTTGTGTTCTGTTGACTGTGTTAGGTTGTTAGGACCCCATGAGGTACCATACATTGGCACTACTTGTGAGGCACAGGCCTTTGACAGAGGACTGTAGGCCATTTGGTAATGATGCAGGCCATCTGTAGCAGGCCAGTGCATTCAGTCACGCCTACATTCCCAGGCTGTGAGCCAGTGGATTCCCCTGGGGTGACACAGTAGTGTGTAAGTTGTTACTGGCAATACTTCCTGTCCATTTGATCCATTGGTCTGGATACAGGCAGGGTGCTGCTTACAGCTAGGACACACCTGCATAGGACACCTCTTCAGCATGCTGCATTCTATAGGTATTCCCAAACAGAAGTGGGGTCATACTGTACTCATTCCCAACAGCAAGGGTATGACCTGTGATAAACCTGCAGCTGATGGTGGTGTGAGCTGGGTGCATGTGTGATATGGAAGCTACTTGCAGTTGACTCACAGATATACCTGGGACATTCCCCTTATGCTGCCTTGTGCTGGGACACAGGCAGTGTCTCATTACTTCATAACTGTGCCTTTTGTGGTTTGCCAGACTACACCAGTATTCCATACTACATGGACAACTAATGTGCTGTTAACCTGTTAGTACAATTTCAAAGTTGTGTGCAGTTGACAGTTACATTATATGCACTCTGTTCAGGGTACTTCCACCTGTGTACTGTGTGTATGTATGGGCCCACATTCATTCCATGTCCATCTTTCAGATGGTGACAGATATTGACATCTGGACAGTAAGTATGGATGACTGGTGACATGGGTATTGCTAAGAAGCACTGTGGTTGGCAATACAGTTGTCGGAATATGGCTCTGTCAACCACAGTACTGCCCATAGGCCACCGATACACAACCCTCCATGCCTGCATGCTAACCAGTTCCAGACAATATTGAACACATAACAACCTAACACACAGATGCCTGCATATTGTAGACATGTGACAATCTATCCTGTAGATTGGGCCAGCTCGGGCAATCTGTGCTCCACTGATATTACTTCTCACACTTACATGCTACTGCATTTCTACATAGAACTGGTGGGGCGGGCATACCTGATGACTTTAAACATTTGCTATGACTGTATTGGTATTTCAGGTACTCTGTTGGCTTCTATTTCATATTGTATTCTGACCTATCATGCAGACTGGAAGCATATCAGTAGAGTACAGATCTTAGGTTTTATTGACCAACATATCAGTTTCAGACGTCTTACCCTTCAGAACTAACATACAACTGCCAAACCTGTTGTAGTCTGTCTGTGTAGGTCTGGAGGGTGGCTGTTCACCATTGCCATTATTTGGTGGCCTTAGCCCAAGCTTTCTTTATGGTCATCTACACCAGTCCTGCTGGCTGAGGCTGGTGGTGGGTGTGCAGCCTCACTGACATGCATGTGTGAGTCCTATGGACAGCCACAGTTATTTGAGCCACCATGTGTACTGTGGTGGGATTTCTCACCTTGTCTAGTACTGCCTAGTATGTTGACACCAGTATTTGTTATGGATTTCATGCTGCCCTTATAGGTGTCCACTATCTGCTGCCATCCCATTCAGCCATCCAATTCTCTTGCATGCTCACATCCATACCATATATACAACTATCAGAACATACTACTCTATTCAGTAATTGAGAGGAAGAGTCACTTACCTTGTGGCTGGACCAGTATTGAGGACAGTGCTGGAGGGGTGACTATGTCGGATGCACATAGCACACTCCCTATGCACGATAAAGCACAGGTAGTGTCATGTTTGGCATCTCTTTTACTGTATGTGCGAGTCAGAGAAAGGTGTCATTCCCTGGGTCCCTACCATGTCAGTGTATGTGCTATGCATTGCCTCTTTGCAAAGGCTGAACATACTGGACATGCCTCCTTCTGCCTACATGGACAGGCTCAGGTAGTTCCTCCTCAGAGTCACTGTGTGCCTGTGATGGCCTTGGCAATGGTGGGGGACTGTGTGGCCTTGCCCCATGCTGTTCATGCTGCAGCTGTTTCCACAGGATTATATTGTGTAGCATGGCACATACTATGAACATTTGTTTACCTGTAGTTGGAGAGTACTGCAAGGCTCCACCACATATGTCCAGGCAGCGGAACCGTGACTTGAGCATCCCAAGCACACGCTCTATAATGATTCTGGTTTGAGCATGTGTCTCATTATGGAGTTCTTGTTCAGGTGTGTGTGCATTTCTGAGGGGTGTTATCAGCCACGGCTCCACTGCGTAGCTAGTATCCCCCACTAGGTGACCATATGGGATGTCCCCACTGATAAATAACTGGTACAGCTGTGTCGTATGCCAGATGTGGGAGTCGTGATAGCTTCCAGGGCTGCCACCACACACATTCAAGATAATGCCCTGGGCATCGCACATGACCTAGCAGTTGATGAAGGGGGAAACCCTTATGGTTTATGTAGACCCTACCCCATTCTCCAGGTGGTGCTTTGATGTGCATGTTTGTGCAGTCTATACCACCCACTACCTCAGGGTATTCTGCTATTTGGTGGAGAGATGCATATTGCTGGTCAATGCCTCGTGCTCACTGGCAAGTGCTGACATGGCATCTAGGAACTGGTGGAGTACCCTGGATGCTGATGCCTGTGAGATCCCCATTATATTCCCAGTTGCCCTTTGGAGGGTACCTGTGGCTATATTCTTAAGCCTACACATACCTTGGTATCCACTGGGATGGGTTCCCCTCTGTTGGTTCTGTGTATGAGGCAGGGCCAGCACAGCATAACAATTTGCTTTAAAATGTCCCTGTCCACCCTATAGCACTCCACTATCTCCAGCTCATGTAGCCCCTGGTATTTTAAACTGAGTCTGTACACTCTTCCCCTCCTCCTCACTGTGGGTTGGTCGTAAGCATTCACATTCTCTCCACCCTTAGCCTCTTGCACATATTGATGTATGAGAGCGACAGCAGTCCCTAACATTTTGTTAGTTTTGTCAGGTAAAATTTCCCCGTCTGTGTAAACCGGTAGTGTAGAGTTTGTAGGAAAAAAACAGACTGAAAGTTGTTTGAATAGTTTATAGTAGTGTGCTGGGCTGCTGCCTGGATAATTGGCTGATTCTGATACATTTCACCTGCCACCCAGCTATGCTAATTATCCTTGATTGCCTTCCTGCTGCTGTTTTCCCTTCCCATTTCCTTCCCGTTTATGTCCCGAGGCACGTCATGCATACCCAGTGCTCAGATGTGAACAGCGCTGATATTTCCTTTTTTTGTTTGTTTTGTTTTTTTTTTTAAACCCAGCACTTAAGCAGGGAAAATAGTGCTCAACAATGTGAGACCCACACCCTTCCTTAGCTTTGCTTAGCTAAGGGCAAACACGGGCCGCAGAGCTCTAATAAGCTTACAGCATGCATGACACACCTCCTTATGAGGTCATCTACCTCTTATACAGTGGTGTTGCTGCACCTACACGGTTGGGTGCAAGCTAACACTGAGAGGAAATCTGTGATACAGTATCAATCCTTTCATTTATATTAACCAGAATGCTAATTCATAGTTACCACACTCACAATGAGCCTTCCCCCTTAGCAACCACTATTCCCTTATATTGTTGTCTTATGCATGCCATTGACTATTATGGCAAAATGCTGATTTGGGTATAAAAGCTTATTTCCCCCTTTTTTTCTTATTTTTGTGGTGATCCCATTTGTGCACCACTGCCCTACACTTAAACGGCCGAGATCGGCCAAAAAAAAAAAAAAAAAACTTGTTCTTTATAAAATTGCAAATATTTTTCATGAAAATGGCCATATATTTGGGCATTGGCATGCCTACTACTTTGCATACATGTTTTCGTTCGAGCTGTCATGCCTCTGTTTTGTAATTTGCAGAAATGTGTTCGTTTAGTAACTGAATACATTTCTGTAGGTTACACTATTCATGCACAGACGCCTGCCTGCATCCTGGATCGCTAATTCACCTCATTTGCATGTTTTTCACCAGCAAATGAGGTAATTAGCATATAGCAGTGGTGTCCATGCAGGAATAGTGTAGGAGTGCTCGTGCACTTCCCGGGAGCTCAATCCTGGATTGCTCATCGAACATATTGCGTGCAGCAGCCCCTGCACTATTCCTGCACTCCGTCCAGAACTTGCTGAATCTAGGGGTATGTTTATATTGTCAAGAAAAAGAAACTATGGCTCATGTGTTTTTGAAATGTAAAATAGTAAAAAAGCTATGAGTAAAATTATGTAAAGAAGATTTTTTGAAAGATATAAAATAAGTGGATAAAATAAACATGGATATGATTAAATATTGATATGATAAGACTCGAGATAAAGAATACATTAAAAGGAATATATCAAAAAGTTATTTTGTGTTATATGGGTTATATGGAATGAAAGAATAAATTAAATTAAGTTTAATGGTAAATGGATTTTAGCAACAATATTAAGTAAAATCAGATAGTGGTTATGGAAAAAGGAGTGGGGGTCTAATATGGATAACAATTTAGTATAATTGTGTAAACAGATTTGTGTTTCTATATATCTGTGCATTTGTAAATATTTGTAAATATGTAAATATTTTGTAAATAAAAGTAATTTTTTTATATAAATAAAGGACCCATAGTTTTTTTGATAGCTGACATGGGATCTTTTATATTCACCTGAGTTATCACCAAGTCAAGCAAATGATGCTTTTGTTTAATGTCTTATCCAAAGGCCGACATACTCAGAAGTACAAGGCCCTCCTTATATGCACTGCAGTGTCAGCAATTGATCTACCTTGTATCAGAATAAGACCCATGGCGTTTTGCACCAAAGGTGAGTGTGCTACTTGTTGTTCCACTAACACTATCATCAGTTTGCTATTGGTACACAGCTTAGAAATGTCATTCTTCTTATTTGCATATTACCCAACAGTCTTGACACATTGCTTTAATAATATTTTTAAGTATCAGTTATCTTTGTTAGCACTACGTATTCCCAGTGTAGGGATATGCAACTGTAAGTATGATATACTTTCCACATATGGTAACATTTGCTGTTCAGTTACCACACATATATTGCACAGTTAAAAGTCCCATACTGGTATTTTGGATGCTACCTTGCATTTTTTGGATTAATGGGTAATATGTTTTTTTTTTGCTAATGGCTGTTTCAGAGACTTTGTTTATGAAATCATCAAACTATATCAAGAGTGTAGTTGTTCTTTACCTCTTCTATACTATCTTCCTTTCCATATGAGCCTTTTTCTCATCTTGCATCTTGGTTGAGTAATGTTTACTTGCTACTTTGGTAATATATAAAGCACATGCCAGCAAACGTCTTCATTTTCCAAGCAGCATACCTTAATTAGTTATAAAAATTGCAGTTTTAAGTTATCTGCATGTAATACTATATTGTCTGCATACAGCAGCTTTGTTGATCTGTTCCATCAAAACTATTTACTAATGTAGTCCAGTAATTAAAAGCCCAGAGCAGAACCTGATGAACATCCATTCCCACTGGAAAACCATCTGCGAGTCTGAACACTGTTCATACTTGGGTCACTGGGTTATTGTACATAGCATGCACTAATTATATCAATGTTTCTAGGACTGCAAACCACTCCAGGACTGGCCAAATCAGTTTCCTTGGACATACTCATATGCACCCTCTCTCTTGTTCTCTCTCTATATAGATAGATAGATAGATAGATAGATAGATAGACAGACAGACAGATAGATAGATAGATAGATAGATAGATAGATAGATAGATAGATAGATAGATAGACAGACAGACAGATAGATAGATAGATAGATAGATAGATAGATAGATAGATAGATAGATAGATAGATAGACAGACAGACAGACAGATAGATAGATAGATAGATAGATAGATAGATAGATAGATAGATAGATATACGTATATGTATATATACTTACATACATTCAGTCAGTGGTATAAAGTACTCATGGGTGTTGCACAGTGTCATAAAACAGTTCCTTTACTACAATAAGATGCCTTTTTAACAACTTTTTGTAGAGTTCCCAGCTTGATGATGGCCCCCTTGTTGAAATGATGGCACTAAAAATGCTGAGTGCCAACAAGCTGAAAAAAAAGAGTGAAACTGCAGGGGAAAAGCAACTCTCGAACATCGCTCTCATCATTTAAACTACTTTTTTTAGGGGGGCTAGCCCCTCTGCATTCCCTGATGTGAAGGGCAAGCCACTCACCACCAAACTCCGAGATTTCCATGCCTCAGAGAAAAGGGAATATTCCAGGAAATGGCCATTTCTGACTTGCTATATGCAAGTCTGCTTTTTTTTCTTTTTTTTTGACCATTCAGTCTCCATGTTTTGGGGCTCACTGTAGTGGGTCCCAACATTTCAAATGGTTACTGTTCATGACACATGACAGTAAGAAGCTTTCCAAAACATCAGGAAGCTTCCATCTGTGATACCTGTGCAGTGTCATGAAGAAGAAATTGTAATGTTCCCGATACCTGTATACACAGCAACAGGAAATCAGTTGTTTAAAGTGGAGTCTAGCTAGGTTCTTCATTAGGTTAAATGCAGTCATGATGGTAGAACACATTTCACACACACTCTCTTGCCTCTGTAGGAGCATATGCTAATGACTTACTGGTCATAGGACTGATATTTTAGGACCTCTGACAATATTTGGTTTGTCACCTGTCCACTGTGGATTCATGTAGATTTGTCAAAGGCAAAGACAGTTCCAGTAAAAGTAAAAAAAAAAAAAAAAAAAAAAAAAAAAAGATAACTTCATTATAATCACCTTCAGAGAACAGTTAAAAGGGAATTTATTTTGCAGGGAGCCACCCCTCCTCACTACCATCATGAGGAAGGGACCCCCTATCAACTCTGAGGTTGAAGAAAAGATGCAATATATACTGTCAACCAAAGTGGTTTTGGTGAACTGATTTTGCTTTATTTGTATTCAACAAAGCTCTTTTCAATGAGATGTCATGCTCCCACTCATTTATAGGTAATACTGCAGGTGGCCAAGTGATTCAGCCACCAGAACATACAGCTGCATTACTGGCACTTCTCAGAGGAATAGTTCCAATGTCTATATCCTTTGCGATTATAGAGCCTGAGCATATTATATAAATAAATAATTCCGATATATTTTGCCACTTTTAACTTCTGCCTTAAAATACTTCAGGGAGTCTACACAAATTTGTAGAGTTCTAAGAACAGCAACAATGATCAATGAATTTGCTATTTTAGATATTGTATCAGCGAGTATTCTTTCAGAACTGCAACAGTTCTGTGCAGGTTTGCAAATAAAGAGTGGCTCCTTAATATAAAATGTTTCATAATCCAGCCATGCATTTCTTTCCTTAGTTCATTCTCTGAGTGCTCCTTCTTGTCTGTGTTGTCATTTGTAACCATTCCTTTGAACATCCCACATTAATAACATACTAATAAGGCAGTATGTGGCATTACAACATAAACCTAATACTCCAGTCTAATTTTAATGCCTGACAGTCCTGACATCTTCCTTCTACTCCTCTATATCAAAATCAATACTAGCTCTCATATCCTGGCTCATTAATGTAAGCAGCCCAATTTACTTAAACTGATAACACCTGTCTGTAGCTGTATACTGACCATTCACACAACTGGTCCATTACAATCTGCTCCCTCCTAAAAGAGCTGTCTCCTTAGGGAAAAAAACAAGCCAATTGTGCATATCCGTGCTTGCTGTATTGCTGTCATTGGTTATTGCTGTGACTTTTCTCAAAGACTACAGACAGTGACTGCAGTATCAAGTAATGTAACCAGAACTGTGGTGGTTGTTTCTGTGAGTACAAACTAACATTTTAATGAAAGAAAGGCATTTGAACTTCAGTACAAGCAAGATCACTCAGAAAATATGCCAACCCTGTTCCATTTTAATGAAAAACACGTCCATTAGTAGTGCAAAATAGATCTGAAATCTGTAGAGCTGAGCAATGTTAAATGGGAAATCTATGCCCGAGTCTAGTTAATTTAAGATAAATTTCATTTTTTTATTTACTATATGTTCAATTAAGATGAAGAAATCCAGAGATTACAGTGGAAAAGTGAAATTAAGTGTTTAATGTCTGCTGAACTCAGCAGCAGGCTCTCAAGCCTGACTTTAAGTATTTCTTTTTTAATGGAAACACACAGCTGCATCAACAATTTCCATCGGTGGTTTCCTTCCAAGAGAAGTTGATCAGTATTCACTTTGCATAATGTAATTAAAAATACAGTTAAGCAGAGTTTGCCCATCATTTAGATGTAAGAGGACATTCTATTCACAAAAGAATGCAGTTTTAATTTGTTTGACACCTCCAATACTTATGTACATCAGATACTTGAAATTTATTAAAAAGCTCTGTATAGCAATTTAACTGCATAACTCGATTTGCTGGTTGGTTTAAATTTTTATGAATTTGAATTTTTTTTTTCTCAGACTGAGGAGTAAAAATAATCCCTGGAAGTGTGGACCTTTATATAGAAGTGTAGTGAGGCTGCACATTTATGGGATATATTATGCAGAGTCACCCTTTCTGGCTGAAATTTATAGATTACAACCAAAAGACTGTACCTTGTTATACATGACTCACAATAATTACACTCCAAAATCATAAAAAAAATCATTACACATCAGGTCTTCATCTACCCATAGGAGAGTCTCAGAAGCATTTTGACAGCTATGAAAACTGTTAACAGACTTCACACTGTCAGAAATAATGTAGCAATGTGTCTACCCCCTTTTAAAGATGCTAGCTTATCAGACATATACTTTGCTTCTGATCTCTGTCCACGTGGCTATGCTGTGTTAAAAGACATTGCATTCCTTCACTGTTTCTTCATTTTCTTTCAGACTTGTAGTGCATTGGGGCAGCTTTAGCTCCGTGTACAAAAATAATTATGATAGGTCTCTGATCATAAATATTTTCTAGTGCATTGTCGAAATGGATCTACATTCCAAGTTAATTTCTTCAATCCATTTCTCTAATACAACTGTGTCTGCAGCTGTCTAATTTCTGATTACAGACCTACAACAGTTAGCATACTCACACACATGCATAATTAAATAAATAATACATTATGATCAGCTAGGTGAATATAATCCTCTATGTTGCATCCCCTTGTGCTATTTCAGCTGTACAGTAATTTTTCCTGTAGCACATATTTCAAAATGTTGTTATAAATCAAACATAGGATATGTTTCTATATGCAAAGATAAGTCTAATACTACTTCTCATATTTTATGAGGCAATTTATTTCTCAGTACTTTTTTATCATTTTTAATTTAGCACTGTTATAATGGTAGAAACATATAGACTGCGGTGGTGGTGCTGCGGTAGCATTGTTGCCTGACAGTAAGACGTTGTCCTGTTTGATTCTAAGCTAGAGCGTCTTCTGTGTGGAGACATGCGTGAATGGGTGTACCTTTGTTGAAGGTTGTGTGTCAGGGCCGGCAACTCAGCACATAAAAATCTACTGCCAATCATTAGCGGACCAGAGTTCCTCTGTGGCGACCCCTAACCGGGAAAAGCCAAAAGACACAACATAATGGTAGAAACATCAGTTACATGAAACAGTCTATATGATTTTTATTCATCCTAACATACAGGGCTCGATTCCAAAAGACTTGCTCTCAAGTATAAGTGACAACTTAAACTGAGAGCAGGTATTTTCAAATTTGGCCCCCAGTGTAAGCTTGTTTATAGATAGGCCTTACTCCGAAGTAAGTTACACTGTGATCAAGTCTTTTGGAATCAGTTGTGACTTATGCCAAGAGCAACTCTTTTTTGAGTCTGGTCCCTCAATTACAGTACAGATATGCATTTCATATTTATTGGGTTCTAGAGTACTTATCTTCCTTTTTCTGGAGGGAGGGTAACCACACTTGTTGGTATTTGAGGGGCTGTGATATATAAGCTATTTTAGTATACTATTAATTTGGTATCACCCAGTAGGACTATATCATTTCTTTCTGTATTAGTTTTTATTGTCATTTTTATTTGAATGTTGTAGTATGCCACTGTAGTTAATACCAGTTCTGATTCTTCTCTCAAACTAGGAATCCTTTCACAAACAATTGTATTTTTCTTGCTATGGAAATATGTGTAGCTTAGTAAAATGGTTTCTCTTGGCAGCAAACACCATCAGTGATGTCTTCATAAGACCCTGTCTTCAGGATGAGTATCAGCAATTTAGAGTTTTTTGTGGGAATTGAATTTTGCTGAAATTCTGTCCATTAAATCCACAACATTAACTTAATTAAAAATGCTCATTTGGAGAGACATATTGTGATCATATGCCTACTGCGGTGGCAACCACTACAGCTGCTAAAAGCATGTTATAAATAATAACAGATTCATAATACTGATAAAGATATGGTATTTATCTATCAGCACACCTCTTAACCAATCAACACTGGAGATTAATCCAGAAATTGTTCAGCATGAAGTCAATGATTTTTGATTGGAGATCAGAACAGAGCTGCCTAAAATAATTGATGCAATACAGAAGTTGTATGATATGCAGTACCAGATGTGGCAAACTGTTACAGTGCACTCTAGTGGTTGGATGATATAGCACAGAAAATCATTGCTATATTCTGCATCATATTTTATTCCAGAATTAAAGACTAAGGGAACTGCATTTGAAAATATAGTATGCAGTTCTTCCTCATTCCAGAAAGACTATACAGAAGCATTAAATCAGAAACCTTGAATCAGTTCCTCATTCATTTTCAGACTGAGTGGCTATCCTGTTACTGCTGAGACAGGGTATTCATGTTTGACACTGGACACCCCAGGAGCATCTACTGATCTGGGAAGTTGGAGGACTGGCCAGTGAGGTCAGCTCAAGCAGCCAAGGGTCAGATTACCCATCTCTGGTGCATATTTAGGTCTTTTGTGATATTTTACTACTTTCTTGCAGAAAGTGAAGCGCTACATTTATATTCTTAAAGCATGTGTACACATTGAATGGATGAGCTGATAAAATGCCATTGGCCGAAAGGACCATGGATGTGTACTCACATTATAGGCATACAAAAAAGCCTCTAAAGTCAGGATGGATAATGACTCCGTATTCCTCCATTTCCTCTCCCTAGACCATTCAAACTGAACTATTGCCCTGCCAACTCTTTTCCCAGACTGGCTGCCATGTCTTGGGAGGATAAGCTCGTTGTCCTGGAAGGGGTTGGGGATTGGTTAGTAGTTGTGCCTCTCCTTATGTTCATCTTAGCTGAGGGGGCAAAAATATCAGAAAGTGCAGTTAGCAATGTCTTAATGTGTGCCAATGACTCTGTTAGAGAAGACCCCAGAAAAAAAAAGTTGTCCAAAGCATTCTCCAAGACTTTACCTGGCAGCTTGAATCAGCTGCCCCATGAAATAAGAAATAAAGTAATCCTGCTAAAATTCAAAGACAAGCTGAATGAAAATCTAAACTTAGTTTGTGAATGGAAATGCTACAGTGAAATCATTTCTGATCCTCTCACAAGGCAGTAGATTAATGAACTGGTTGGATGAAGTGAGTTGTCTATTTGGACAAAAAATGTTTGCGGCATCTATCTAGCACACCTTTGTATCAGTGTTTTCTTACTGTTTGCAATTTCATCATATATTTCAGTGAATTTTTTGAGAAAGATAATAAAAGTTTATGCTTTTCATCCTACTTGAACATCCACATAGGCTGAAGCACAGTGTGCATTCATGAATAGATTATCTCCCACTGACACATGAGTTGTAGCCTCTGGACTGGTTCCTCTATTGTTATGTTAGTGTTTTGTTAAATTTTCTCATAACATGCTATCTTTCTTGATGCCAAACAGCTTTTACAGTCCACCCAGTGACCATTCATGCCATCAAAGTCCCCCAACACAGCCCATTTTATAAGATCTTGAGCACTACTGTTAATTTTTACCTCTTTCTCCATTTTCATCTGATCTGTTGACCTTCCCTGGAAAATGGCAACTGCCTTTGTTTTTTGTAAGTTGTTGCAGGACAGCAAAGTGGTGCAACGGTAGCGTTGTCGCCTCACAGCAAGATGTTCACTAGTTCGATTCTTGGCTGGGGTGCCTTCTGTGTGGAGTCTGCATGTCCTCCCTGCACTCATGTGGGTTTTCTCCGGGTACTCCGGTTTCCTCTCATGTTACAAAAGACATGCGTCTGGAGCATTTCTCCCCAGTCCTCTGCTGAAAATTGGCGTTGTTCCAAGTTGGACTTTCCTGGTTAACAAATGTTAAATAAATATTCCTGTTTATCCTACCTGAATGCTGTTTCATTTGTGTGCTGCCTAAACTTACTGAAATATGTTACTCTGCAACCTGTTAGGTATTATCTTGAGGAAGGCTGCAAGCACATTATATCTTTTGTCATTAATGCATGAGCTACATTAGTATAATATCAGTATATGCTTTCAAATCAGAAGGGTATTGATGATGTTTAGGTTTTTCATAATGAATTTAAAAAGACCAGTTTTGCCTTTTCTGTAACTTGTGTTTAACATCTCTGGCTGATACTCTCTTGACTATTCTCCAACTTTCCTCGTAGCCCTTCTATATCCCCACCAGTCTCCCCTACTGCTGTTTACCTCCTTTTTGTCTTATTAGATTCTCCCATTGTGTGCCCTCCTAATTTCCACCTCATTGTTTACAGTCAACTAATCACCTCCTATTTCCTCTATTTATCTTTCCAAGTATACAGACAGGAAGAGCACTACACAATTACAATTTAAGATCAACATTCCTGCTGGCATCCACTGTTAACCTACTGTTATCCCTTAAGCTGCTGATAAGAAACTGATATAATTAGGCACATATTGGAAGACATTGTGTTGGTATTTCCATTTGCAAAGTCGTTATGTATTTTTGGAGAGGCCACTCATCTGTTGATAAAGTGAAACAACGGTAGGTTATTTGAAGGACATTAATGTAGCATTGTCTCTTTGTTACCCACTACTTTATTGAAACAGCCCAACAGAAAGGTTTGTGGCAGCAATTGCAGTTAGACGTCCTTTATCTTTCTACGTGAGTTATTTTAAAACATGTATCTACTTTATCCCTATCATTCTTACTCAGAACTAAGTTTAATCTAAAACATTGTCAGTGACTATCCTGGGAAAGATAATAACACAGATAGATATGATAGGCTATGTGATCATAACCTTATTATTATTCATTCAAGAGATGGATGCCAAGAAATCCACTTCAAGAGTGAAGCACAAGAGATGAATCTGGGAACCCATGTTTAGAAGACATACTAAATGGTTAGGAGTGGGGAGACCCAATCATATATCTCTGCAGTGCATGACATTGCAGCTACTCTATGTACTACCAGCAACAGAAAAAAAAAGAGAGCAACATGTTAGGGTTTTGAAGTCAGTAAAGTACTTAGTGAGTGCTATCACGCAGATAGTAAGTAAATGCAATTAGAAGAATGTCAGGGACATGTGTTAAATGTTGCTGTAATCTTCTGCAGTGAAAGAAAGAAAATATAAGGCAAGATATTTACAGATAGTAGAGAGAGAAGGAATGCCCCTTGTGTGATACTCAATCATAACAGCTCTTAGGGACATGTAACTAAAAGCACTGTTGTAGTCAGGTCATATGTTACAAAAGTGCATCACGATTTATATATATTTTTGTTTTTGATTGCAGAGTGTATGAATAGTAGATCTGATATAACGGTTAAAGCCTTTGCCCCATAGGCAGATGGTACAGAGTTTGATTCTTACCTTAGGTTACTGGGTAGGCTTAAAATAGCCCTTTATGGCAGTTAGTCTAGTATTCACTTATAATCATGTGTTCCATGCACTTCAAGAGTTTTACGCTTTTCATTTTTATCCTCCTCACCTCTCATCCACCACTGCCCCATCACTTTTACCATTTCCAACTAATCCATTAAAAAAAAAAACATCCAGGGAACAATAAAACAACAGAATTCATCCATCCATCCTCAGCCCCTTTTTTCCCTTTTTGCATATGAGGTAACAGTGACAATTATCTCAAGCCAAAGTTCACACCACTGGGTAGGTAGCCCTGCTACAGTAGTTCATCCATACCACTCACTTGTACCTACATCTCATCCAATCACTTCAAAAGGGACAATCATCTCAAGCCAAGGTTCACACCACTGGGTGGCTACCTCATTACCTCACCAGCTGTTCCAAAAGCAGTGATTTTTATATTGGCAAAACAGAAAAACCCCTTCAAAAAAGAACTTATGAACATTACTTCAACATCTCAAAATTTTATTTTGGTATCATGGAAACAGAGGTACCTGATAAGAGAAGAGGACACCGGGAGACCCATACAGAGTACAGAGAAATGACATGGCAGTTGAAATTCAATGCTTACATACCTCTAGGACTGCCTGAACACATATCAATTAATGCTGTTTTAATGTTGTGAGCAGCAAAACATTAAGCGGATTTACTGAATAATTTTATTTTTTGGCATGTGTTTTATTTTTGTGATATGTTTCAACATTGGATTTATACTGATTTTTTAAAATATTGGCACACAGTTTTTTATCCTAATTTTTTGTTTCTTAGTTCGTTTGTTACATTTATAGTATTTCACTTTTCTGAATGTTTAGAATTGTGACAAGTTTACTTTAAGAAGCTCTAATTTGTTTTAAGATCATGTGATTTGCTCTTGATATTTAAGGGAGTGGCTTTGACTTGCATATTTTGGTTTTGATTAATCAAATCGAGGATGACAGCACTTAACCTATATTTGATTATTTTTTTTTAATAAAGCATTTTTTATCTCTAACTGGGCAATTGAGATAGTTCCCTACCTACACCAAACACTTCATGTGCCAGGAGCTTTTTGATTATCATGCCTCTCTCAAAACACCTGAAGAACTGTGGTAACAAACAAAAGTGCTCACTGCTTTAAACCTTGGCTGCATACATCTGCAAACACAATGTGCTACTTCAGATGGAGAGTTGCTGCTTTAGGTCTATAAAGATCATTATTATTTGGGACTGATAAGTGCAATATGAAAGCACTGCATCAACCTTATTAATGTCCTTAAGCATGTGTAACTATCTTCCTGTGAATAATCATGAAGATTTCTCTTTTCAGTGACAATTCAAAAGCAAAATCCCTACAATGTTTACTCACTATCAGTGTTTTTCTAAATAGTTAAAATGGCATGCAGTGCTTCAGCAGTTGCAAATTAATCTTGTATTTTTAACACATGAGTTTTCAGGCTGCTAAGAAGTGCAAAAGAAGCAAAAGTAAAAAGCTGACAAAGAAGTCATGATCAGAAATGCAAGTGTGGTGTATCACTTCACTGTCTCATGAAATTTGCATTTTTGTATTCAAAATGCTGTTTTAATTCATTCACTTAAAGCAGAGCATGCAGATGGTGTATTAATTTATTCATGTACAATTGCACTAGTTATAACACTGGTTTTTCTCATGACTGAAATGCTGGCTACAGTGTTAACCTGCTCCCCAAACTCTTACAAGAAATTATTATAAGACCAGGCAGGAACCCATCAGCTGTGCAATGGTGATGGTCTTTGCACAGCTGAATTCTGTAAACATCCCACGGGATAAAAAGCATCATGTAATAAATACATTGACTTCACCTCACAAAAACACATGATTGAAACCAATGCATTTATTTATTAAGAGCAAAATGCTATATGCTTTTTACCATGGCTATTATCTTTCCTTGAAGCACATAAAACCAGTTTACCTTGTCTATGCAATGATGCTAGGCATTATGTGACTGAAAATTCCTTCAGCTAAACAAAGCATAAAATCAGGAGCCTAGGCAGTATAGCAAGTGTCGGCAAAATAATGAGCCTGCAAAGACAAGGGGAGAGAGAAAGAGGTGATCATCGGGAAACAATATGAAGAATTATGATCTTTATGCTCTGATGAGCTCTTTCTGACCCTAGGGTATAGCTAAATTTACACAAGAGGAATAATATCACTTTATTTTACTTGTCTGCAAATATCATTTGGAGTACTGTTTGTGTGTGAATGTAGGAACTCAGATATGCAGTTTATATTGCATTTGTTTACTGCAGAAAAAAAGATAATCCTCTGTAAGCAACACAGATAGCTATAATGTCTTCATAAGTATTGCTCACTAGATGAAGGTTGTATAAATTCCACCATATCAATCTACATGTGTAAAAACATAAGCATGGGGAAGCATGATACAGCATTAGTCTATTGATACTTTGACAAGTGCCTTCTTTGATACAGATAGAGGGAATAATAAGCAAATATTTGCAACTGGAAATTTCACTTATACACAGATATTTTTTCTGTGTGTGTCTGTATGTGCCTGTGTATTCAGTAGAACTGACATTCTTGTGTTGCAGTTCAGAGATGATCTTGGAGGAAAACATACATCTACATGGTCTTGATACATTTAAATGTGCTGCAGAGAGTTTGAAGTAATAGCTTAATATTGGCAAGATAATATTTAACTTTATTGTAAAAGTTTGTGTCATTTATACAGTGCTTGCATATAAATGCTATAGCATTGCAGAGCACTTTGACTGTCCCAGAATACTGGTCTTTGGATGAATTAATTTTGCATTTACTGAAATGATAACAGTACAGCATCAACGGGCCAATGTAAACCCATGGCTGTATTAATTCTAACATCCAAATGGGCGTGTACAAAATTATGATGATGATGAAACAAAACATGGCTGTATGGCAACAGCTCTATGATCATGATACTTTTATAATTACTGTTCACTGACACCAAATAGTTTGAAGGAACAGTCAAATATAAGTAAGAGAAATATGTAACTTTGTTTTAATGGCTGCAAATTTCATGTGTGCAGTGTTTGCATTTGGATGTAGGAGTTCATTTATACTGATTTTGCACTCCAGTTCTTCAGTTTGAAGGAGTAATTTACTGCAGTGTTATGTTCTGGTTGTTTTCATAAAAGTTGTTATCTGTTATATACTAATGGGAAGTAATAAGCAAAACCAGGTAATAGGAATTTTTCACTATATTTGATATGGGAATGTAAAAATATAGTGATGTGATATTTGTCCTGCCTGATACACTGCTGGGGCTGCCTTATATTCATTCTTAGGCTATACGTCTTTCCTCCCCAGATCTGTATGACACACCAATGTGCAGTTTATTCATAAACATTAATAACAGTTTCAATGTAGTGCATTCAAAAAAAAAAAAAGAAAAGAAAAGAAAAGAAAATAGCCTTAAGAGTTATTTTGCCAATCCATGTGTCCCCGTCAAATGCTGTCTGCCAATAACTTGCATGTCAAGCATTTATGGAAGCCAGATGAAAACAATATTATGACATAATGAACTACTAATGCGAAAGAAAACACCAAAACATATTCTGGACTTACATTCACTGAGCGATTTAACTAAAGCCCAGCTGATTGTGCAGAAAGAAGCAACAATTAATATCTCCATTGCAGTATCACAGTGAAAAGTAATACTCAAATGCAGAATTGTTTACTTGTGGTTACAAAAGTAATTGATAAAGCAGTGTAATTTACTTTTGTCTCCCTACAACTGTGTATTGATTTTCATTAATGGGTCCTAGGAAATGAATGGCTGTAGATACATACAACTAATTATGTCAATTTAAAAACCAATTAGTGATTATATGTATACATTTAATTTATTCATATGTACAACTGTTACTTTTCATAGTGGGTATCAAAAAAAAGAATGACTGGATGGGTGAACGAATAAATAGTATAATCTTTGGTACCTGATCATTTTTTTCTTAAACCATCTCCTACTCCATACACTATCATCCCATCACTCAATTACGAACTACTGCTAAACTACCAGGGACCTGCAAGAACAGGCCAATATTTAGCATTTATAAATATTTGTTTCAGCTGAGAAAATAACAGACTTATATGTCAAATATGTTATTAATATTTCTTTGAATTACATTTTATGCACTAAGTTACAAATTTCTTTAGTCAAAAACATGTTTTAAGAAGGCACACATAGTGACAGGACATACTTAGGAAAGCGAAAATAACCCTTGTATGTGTTCTACCATCTTCCAATTTTACTTTACTAGGTATTCCTTTAAATCCCTGTCTAGGTAGGGAGAGGCGATGACATTCAAGCAGCTTCTTTTTGGTGCACCAAGCTATAACCAACATAGTCAAAACCGATATACAAAAGAGGCTATAAAAATCACTGCATAACAAGTAATCATTCACTAGAGGTTTTTGTATTATGGCATTCTTAAAACAATTGTAATAATCTTACAAACTTTTCCATACTCCAACACTGATTGATAGCTAATACATACTGCTGTGTATAACAACTGAAAGCCATAATGTCTGCAAAGTTTTCACATTATGTGCCAAGTAGATTGGTGCCTCCTCTTGCCAACTATGGACCAATCAGTGCTATTCCACCATCTTATAATGCTACCGCTATCACTCCAGTACAAAAAAATTGGACATATTCATCTAAACTGTTAAGCCTATCTTCCTTCTTTATATAATATGTGAAATGAAATGAAAAACAAAGGTAAGGAATAATATAAAAAAGTCATTTTTAACTGTCTAGCCCTTTAGAATCAGCCTTTGTGGCCAGAAGGCTTTAATATGCCTTTTGCTCTTAATTTTTTTTTGTATAAAGTTCAGAAGGATTGCCTCTGATAAAAAACTTTAAGCCTCAGAGAAGTTAAGTACTACAAGAAAACTTTCAAACATTTTGATAGAGGTTGAAATATACCTAATGAGTAGTAACTGCAGTACAAACAATCTATAAAAAAGATTAATATCTCACATTGTCAATCTCAACAAGAAAATGAAAAAAAAAAGTTTGCAGGAATACCACCCTGCACCTCCCAAAGTCTCATGCATGTGGACTACACCCCCAATCCCCACTTTCTCTGTGTATACCAACACTGAGATTACTCAACCTTGGAGGATAATGAGCCCAAATGTGACAACATTGTGGTTACTATAGTTCATGAGAAACTAAACCATATTTAAGTAAACAGTTCCAAACAGTCTAGTTTTTGCATCAGCAGACTTGATTAAATTAAACTGCTGCAACCTTGGCTTGCATATTCCTTATAATGTTAAACCTGCATATACATTAATATACAGATATTACCCATGAAAAAAGAAAAATAAGTCCGCTGTTTCACCTCACTGTATTGAGATGCAGTTAACAGTGGAGTGAAAAAAAGCAAATGACTACCATCTTGTTTACACTAACTAAGCGTAGCTTTGCTGTCAAGTAAGCATAAAATAAAAAAGGTAAATAAAAAGAAAAATATAAAATAAATAAATAAATGAAATGAAATTGTATGCACTCACCAATTGAGTGTGTGTGTGTGTGTGTGTGTGTGTTTTAATTATTCATGCATATTTCTCAACTTGTGTCCTAGATCTGGAAAGGCCTTGAGATTCACAAAAGTCCCATCCTGTTTGGCATTGCAGATGGCTGCAATAAACAAGATGGATTATGCAATGCTGTATGAATAGTAACGTTTAGTGCTGTTTAAATATCTACATAGAAATCCCGTTTATTACTAACTGGTTAATGTGGCATAACAGTAGCCTTATCACACCACATTGGCCTGAGGAAATGCACAACTGAAATGTTAGTTTGTATTGCTTAAAATCCAGTGACACTTTATGATGAATATACATTTATTGTAAATACATAAAATAAAATAAATAATTTTGCTCACATAGGTCCTTTATGTGATATTAACTTTGCATACCATATGTTAGCACAGATGCAGGGTGGCAATGTAAAGAGCTAGTTAGGCATAGATGAGGGGGTAACACAACTAAAGCAATTGGTTGTGCTTCTGACCTCCTTGACTTAAACCTAATGAATATTATCAAAACAGAGCTTCCTGCCATGCTGAGGTGGAGAGCTATTGTTCTAACAATATTGGGATGTTGTATTTTATAAAATGATTCCAGTGCAATTGATCCACATAGTTAAGGGATCATGACTGGGACAGTAGAGCACTTTTCGGGGGTCATCGGCTTTAACAGTTATACAAAATAGTAAGGCACAATTCCTTTGCAATCTTATGATAGCCATAGCCTTAGGACTGCACTGCAGAAGAAGGAGTATGGGACTTGTACATTCTCCCAAATGTTTCTGATTCATGGCCAGTATGTGCAGCTTTGTCTTATTGCTCTACTTTTTAAAAATATCTATATGACATGCCACATATATTTGAACTCTATCATATATGCATATTTGTATGCCATATTGACAGCATCTTGATCATATTGTCTCAATGGTTATCAAGACCACATGCATCCTAAGATATTCAGTACTGATAATGTCAAAGTGATGGACACTTTTATAAGTGTATACTGTGCACAATGGTTGATGTCCACACGTGTGTGTGTGTGTGTGTGTGTGTGTGTGTGTGTGTGTGTGTGTGTGTGTGTGTGTGTGTGTGTGTGTGTGTGTGTGAGTGCATGTGCGTGTGTGTGTGTGTCCACAGAACCACATTTTATGTGGTTATGTAGAAATGGGCAAGACAAAAGCAAAAACTTTAGCTAGATGTAATTGTCCTGATGTCATTAAAGATACAAAAAAGTTTTATGAAGCTTGCCCCAAATATCAGAGGATATCATCTTAAGATGCGTTTGAGCCTTTTGATATCTTTATCTACTGTGGAAGAAATCCCATTTGAAAGAACAGCAACAATCATTTTATGTTCACTTGTAAAACTGAGTAAGGGCCATCTGTATATTCTAGCAACCGTTGCTTATTTTACAATTTCCCCATAGAAGAATTAAGGGAAAGTCCACGGTTAATGAAAAAGTACTGGTCATTTCTAGACTCGGAATGCCCCCAAGTATTCTGAAAGAGCAATGTCCCCCATTCAAGTCCAGACTAATGCATACACTTTGTCAGTTTATTGATGTGAAAGAGCTAATAGCATCTATTACATTTAGAGATCTGGGCTAGTTGATGTTTTGTAAAGTTTTACACTCAATGTTACAAAACTCTTTAAGATTGGGTGGGAGAAGTTTAGACTTGCTACTGCTAAATCATCGTTTTGTTGTAAGTGAAGTTTACGAACATTCAACTAGATTCACAGCACTTGAATGGCAGACATCCCAGAGAATTGCTTGACGGAACAAAGAAATGTTGGAAAAGGAAATATAAAAGTTGTAAAAGTATGCTAGATCATTTTACATTCCTGGGAACAGATCAAATGCCTATAATAAGATAACTTCTGGGGAGAGAATATCAGCAACATAACAAAGGCCCTATAATTAAAATGCCTGTCTGAGAGAAGTTAAGCTAGGGGATTAATTACTTCTGTTAGCACCTACTGCTGAAAATATGACCCTTAAAAAGTGGCGAGAAACTTCTGAAATTGTAGAAAAAAGTAAGTAATGTAAATTATGCTTTGAGTCAGCTGGGAAAAGGGAAACTGGCAGACTTATTTGCATAAATGTTTCAAGTCCTGGAGAGAAACTGAAGTTTCTACATTTAGGTCAGTTTGCCAAAGAATTTAATGTCTTCACAGTATGTACAAAAATCAGAATAGATGATACATTATCAATTTCCGAGAAGCAAGAAGAAAAGGAATTTATACTCAAAATAAAGGCATATTCTCGGATGTGCTCAGCAGAAGCAGTTTGGTCTAACACAACACAGAAACCATGCCTGATGAAAAATAAATTTGAACTGGTCTGATACAGAGTACCAGAAACCTGATACTAAGTATGTAAGAAAAAGATACAGAAAATGTTCAGACTTTGTGTTATAGTCAAGTCTCTGAGTGAGTGAAATAGCCCCATTCTACTGTTCTCCAAGCCAGATGGCTTTATAAAGTATTGCAACAACTTCAGAAAATGTACTAGCTTATCTAAATTTAATTCATATCCCATATCAAAAAAGGACAAACTGATGAAAATGCAGGATGAGGCTAGGCTTGTGTCCAATCTGGACTTAAGCAAAGACTATTTTTAAATTCCATTAGCCCCAGAAATGAAGGAGAAATGAGATTTTCCATACTATATGGACTTTTCCATTACAGAGTCTGGACTTTTGTTTTCCTCACAGCATGAGCGACATTCCATTGGCTGATGGGTGTACTTCTTAGACTCTGTTCCAGATGTGCAGCAGGTTATGTTGGTGATGTAGCAATATTTTTTGAAGATTGGAGAGCTATCTCCTTAAATCTTAAGTCATTTTTGATTCACTGCAATAAACTGGATTGACTGCTAACCCAGCTAGGTGCAAGCTAAGCGTTAACAGATGCCAAATATTTTTTATATGCAAAAGGCTTAGAAGGCTGTGGGATTAATGAAGCCATGGGTGGGAAAAATTGATGTGGTACAACATTGGCCCATTGCAATTTCTAAGACATGGTCTGAGACTACTTTAGTTTGGCTAGCTGGTGTAGTAAAAGTATTCCTAATTTTACTATTATTGCTTGTCCCCTGACACATCTCACCATTGTTATGGCTCTTCTGATGGTTAAGAGGACATCTGAAAAGGAACAATGGTTTAGGGAAATGAAAGGTGTGTTATGCTAACAGGTGCAGACTTTTCCAAACACTTTTCAGTGCACAAAGATGTCTCTGGAGTAGGCATAGACAAGGCCTTAGATAGATGGGGATCTATTGTGCTAGTAGGGAGCTCAGCAGTTTTGAGAATTCTGTGTATAAAATGGCCCTGCACCACCCTGAAACACTACTTGTTAGATGAGATTTAATCACTTGGGTTACCCCACTAAAATGTCTCTACAATCAGAAGAGTAACTATAAAATTACCTAGATAGGCTTTGACCTACCATCTGTACAGTTTTAATACTCAACACCATTCATGGTGCAGCCAAATAAATATGGATAAGCTGCTTTATGCTTCTTCTGTACAATCCGATAAGGCTAGAGCTGATGGTTCTACTCTTAGGGGGGTGGAATTGTGATATGGTGGTTATTGTACTTGTGAAAAACTTGAGGCAGTGGTGGTGGTTTATCTGCTGTTTGTATGCTTCTATTTACCACAACCTGGTGCAATGAAAGAAATGACAGAGCAAAAGGGCAAACCAGGGGAGGCAAGTCACTAAAATAAGTGGCACTGGCATTCACACTAACATGTCTGCAGAGTACTGCTTTACTGTTTTCATTTTTCTTCCCCCCAACCAATCTCATATCTCCTCTCCAACCAGCTACCACAGCATTTTTTGCAGCATTGCTGGAATCAGTCAGCTTGGAGGTAAACACCATCTCAATCTCCTTGCTATTCATTTACTAGATTAATGCTGCTATCCATTGTTTTGTACATTCTTCTTGAAGCAGTGGGCTTAGGACTGTGGAAGCTTTCTGCTTCACTGAGTGTGAATGCCTGCCTGCCCCTTTATTAATTCTTGAGTGCCTCTCACATAATAGAAAATGGGGCTAACTAACTGCACAAGCATGGACTGATTGGCTAGAACTACACACAAGATGACCCAGATATTTTTGCTGCAACACAGACAAATGCATTTATTCTAATGTATTTTCCCAAAATCACAAGACAAGCTAAAATCAACAGCCTTAAATACCTTTCTTCAGAACAAATATTCCTCTATAAACTTAAAGGTGCAGGATGATTCATCTGAAAGCAAAATTTACCTGTAGAAAATACACAAAATATCAACTTACCATGTAGCCCAAGGCCAACTTTCTTAAAAAAAAAAAAAAAAAAAAAACATGCAAAAGCAATTCAGAATTCATGAACATCATCAGTGGAATCACAGGATTTTTCATCCTTCCTCTCCACCTCTTCAACCATCCTAATGATAATAATCCTTCTCAGGAACCACCTACATTCCTCCCTTGTACTTGAAAATGAGAAGTAACTTACAAAGACATCATTAAAGTGATAGAACAAATCCCTCAGATGTACCCCCCCCGACCAGCACAGACAGGCTATTATTGTGGTTCTTATTTCTCTGCAAAGAACACAGCATATCTACTCCTTTACCTACACAACCTATGCATTTCAAAAATATAATCCCTAATAAATGGTAGAAAAAAACAAAGTTACTACCTAAAGGATGCCAAGAACTGATAGAGAAAATTCTATAAAAACTGATATTTTTTGCAAATCAATGAGAATGTTAAAATTATAGTATTTTCTCTCCACAGCAACATAAATTTTGATATAGTGATAACACCATGACTGCTTTTTGTGCATTAACTGATGATCTGCTATGTAACATGGACAAAGGTCATCTCACAGATGTTGAATTCATAGATCTCACCTAAGCATTCAGTCTAAGAAATTATGCATGCTTCACAAAACCCTGCTAGAGAAGGAGCATATTTTGATTGGCAACCTTGATTACATAGTTTCTTGTACAAGAAGAATTTCAATGCCCACATAGGGAATTGCTCCTCACCTTTTAAAGGAGTCCCTCACTGATCTGTGTTTTTGTTTTTTTCATCACTCCTGTTTCTTTTCTTTTTTTTTTTTAATCCTCCCACATGACGAAGCCTGATAGTTCCTCTCCCTGCACCCAAATGGGTCACCTATTCCATGTAGAGGGAGATAAGCACCCTTAGTTTAGGTAGGAGCCACAAATTTCATTTATTCTTGCCCATCAATCCCAGTCAGCTCATCCATTTCATAGTGAGAGTTGGGTGGGAGGGTATAATCTAACTTCTAGATCATAGGGATCTGCCGTCCCTTTAACCTGGAAGAGCATTCTCCTTTCCTACAAAGGCTTTTCTTAGCTCTGTTTCATGTTGCTGCTCTGAGAGGAAGCATCTTCTGCATGCGTAACTAACCACGGATTACTGTGCTATTGCACCTGACAGAGTAGGTTTTCTGGACTCATGATCGACGGGGTGGAGCATCTAGTGCTCCTTCTAGCTTTCATTCATGTGGAGATCCATAGCCAACTACCAGTGGTTACTCACAGTCATAGATCCCTGCCAGCTCCTACAGCCACCTTAGCAGCCATTTTGAAGTGAGATTGCCTGTGATGTAGTTAGGACTTTCCAATTACGATGTGGAGATGGATCTCACTATTCCTGTTTTCACTGTTTATGAAAAGCCTCCTTGCACATCTACTGCAGACCTTTATAATTTTGTACACTTATATTGTTATCTAAAGGTTCAGTCACTCCCATGTCACCATCATAAAAGCATTTGAGAAGAGCCTCAAGTCATTATCAAATTGGCTCATACTTAACAATCTTTAATTAAACACCAGGACGTCAAAATTAGTGATTTTCTGAACAAGACAAAACGTCTTCACTGTCTCATATAACAGAGGCATACTCAGCAACAATACAGAATTCATCAAAGCCATGACATTTTTAAAATACCAAAGTTTTTAAGTAGACCTGTCTCTCAACTTTCAGTTTAACATTACATTGCTAAATTCAAAATTAGTAATCTCTTCTTCTGGAATAATACAATATAACAATTTTTGTCCACAGAAGGTAGACTTGTCATTGGCAAAAGTGCATTGCTTATCAGCTAGAATATGGCCTTCCAAGTACTGCCAATGTTTTGAAGAAAAATCTATACTCTCCAAACTGCATCCAATCAAATGTGCAGATTTTTCACTCCTGCCCCCAAAATGGAACACTGCTTTTCCATCCTAGCAAAGCCAAAATGGCTACCTTAAAAAATGATACAGTCTATTGCTAACATCCCTAACCCACAAATCAATATAACTTCAACTTCTTTGCTAGCTGCCTCACATAAAGAACTTCCCTCTACTACCTTAGATGTCAGTCCTTCCTCTCCCTAATCACCCCACTAAACAAACTATATACTGCAATGGTCCTCTACAAACATGGGAATCACTCCCTACAAACAGGATAGCCATTTCCTCCTTTGACAAATTCAGACACTACTAAAAAAATGTCTGTTTACAGAATCATCCTGTAAACTCTTCTCACCCCCCTGGTATAACTTAAAACCTGGATTGTTCCACTACCTTCAGATAAACTTCCATTTACCAATCCTGGCTGTACATTTTCTGTAGACGTAACTTCATATCTTCCATGAGATAATGTTCCTCTGCCTACATATTTAATATAAATTTTTTATTCTGCACTTTCCAACCCCTCTCCTACCTTCCACTACTCCCTTCTTGACTCTAATTTTCCATCCCTCATTCATCACTGTTCATCTCTCCTCTCACTCTTGTCTACATTTCCTTTCTACTTTTCACTGTCTCCACATGTTATGGAAAAATATTGTAATCTTGTAACTATATATATATATATATATATATATAAAATTTCAATGCTAGTCTTCATTGCTAACCTTACAATACCTGATTTTCATGTATATAAACATGTTTAGTGTTTGCAAATGTTCACCACCCCTGTATTTTGCTCTGTATACTTCTAAACTACATAATGTATAATTCCATTCTGTTTGCTCCCAGGCTGAGCCTGAGTCTGCCCTGGTTAACAAAATAATTATACAATGACCCCCCCCTTTAATATTCCAAAGCGTTCACGCTGATTGGTCATCGTGCCCATTGTAAATCCAACTTATACTAATGGAAAAAGGTCCGGTCGCCCAGACGTTTTCCATTAGTATAAGTCTTTACATTTTTTAGTGTTAGGCAGCAATGGAGAATGGGAGAGCTTCGTTGCTGTAATCTCGCTATGTTAAACAAGTTTAACATAGCGAGATATCTTTAAAAAAAAATGGAGAGCTTCCTTTCTCCGTTCCTTTTTTTTAAAGCTGTCTCACTATGTTAAACTCGTTTAACATAGCAAGACAGCTTTAAAAAAGGGAATGGAGATCTTCCTTTCTCCGTTGCTTTTTTTAAAGATATCTCTCTATGTTAAACTCATTTAACATAGCGAGACAACTTTAAAAAAACAACGGAGATCTTCCTTTTTCCGTTGCTTCCTCTACACACAGCTCTGATGTACTTGCATGTGCAGTACATCACAACTGCTGCAGGATACCAGACAGCTGCAGAAGGGCAGCACGGAGGCATTATACAATGCCATTATTTAAGAAAAGTAAGTATTTTTTTTTCTTAAATAATGTCATTGTATAATAGCAATAACCCACTTCTGGGTATGGGTAATGCTGGATTTACCCACGGTTGTCTTTGTCTGGCCACTTGGGCTTTGCCCTCATGACCAAGCCACACCAACCATGGGAAAATCCAGCATTAACCACACCCAGGCATGGGCTATTGCTTAAATAAACTAATGGGCAAGGTGGCTCTACAGAAAAGATCAATACATTTGTACTTACTATTTGTTTACTAGAGAACTTTGAGAAAAATATGGTGTATTCCAGAATACTGAAGTTATTAACTAATCTCTGGTAGAAAAGAACTTGGCAGTGAATAAATGACTCCATTTATTTTCTGTTACTCCCTCTCTTGTTATTTCCTTGTAATTCAACTTCCATTGAAAAACTGAAAAAAAAAAACATGTTCCAAAAACTGTCCTTTACATAAGCACTGCTAACTAGTTGCAGTCTGTGTCTATCTCTCTCTCTCCCTCTCTCTCTCTCTCTCTCTCTCTCTTTTCATGACTATATTGATACACACACACACATACACACACACACACACATACACACACACACACACACACACACACACACACACACACACTCACTCACTCACTCACTTACTCACTCACTCACTCACTCACTCACTCACTCACTCACTCACTCACTCACTCACTCACTCACTCACTCACTCACTCACTCGTTTTAGTGTTATATATTAGGACTACTAACAAAAGGAGGGATTCAAATAAATAGACAGCTGCAGCTGTTAAAAAAAGGAATTATTACATGTGGCATTATGGCTGCAACTAGTATTTGCTTTTGATCATGCAGGTAAAGTTTCAATTAGAAGTCTTACTTTCAAACACAGCTATATCTTTTTGACAGTCAGTCATGCCTGAAAAGGCTCAGGGAGTTATATTCATGATTTAATCTTTCAAAGGCAATAACAATGTAAAGTGGATTCACTAGTATAATTTGAAGCTAACATCAAAATGAAGAAACAATCTAGGAAATGCCATTTACACGCACCTGAGGGAATAATTCAGGAAGTGTAAGTGTTGTTGCAGTCACAATGATCAACACTTATTGTCTTCATATCCTTCAACATTACCATCTGTAATGAAATTTACGATTGAACCAGCAATTTGGAGTTTGACTCCCAAAAATGGTACCCATTAAAATACAAATGGCAATTTCCATTCTTAAAATATGAAATCAAAAGATTTGTTTTATTATTCCAAAAGTCAAATGTGGGATACCACTATAAAACACTATTGGATAGCTTGAAATAAGATTGCATTTTCTAACAGCATGATAGTCTGGCAGAACTCTTTGCCTGGTGGTTTAGATGGATGATGCATGGCAGATATGAGTCAAATATCCACTCAAACATTCCTTTGAGATTTGGGATTCTGGAGAAATGGATCTATACTTAGAAAACCATGGCTGAGAATCTCATAAGTATAATCATACACTGAGTCCTCTGAAACATGGGGCAACTATTTGATAACAATCAATTATGCAATTATATCTATCTGTATATATATATATATATATATATATATATATATATATATATATATATATATATATGTGTGTGTGTGTGTGTGTGTGTGTTGAGATAGCTTGATATCCACATGAATTTATTATGTCAATGTTTGACTCAGAGTTGTCAAATGAGTTAAAGATTAAATGCACTCATGGTAAATATATGTGATGGAAATATTTTAAATTATGGCATATTTTATTTGGTTATGCTAAGGTAGTGAGATATGAAAGCTGGCTAACCCAATTAGATGAGAATGGAACTAATGTTGCTGAGAAAGAAAAAAATTCCACAAAGCTGTGAAGTTGAAAATACTGTATGAAAAATATTTAAAAAGGATGTTTTTTTCCTGCTTAAAGATCTTAAAGCCAAATTAAATTGTATTATTAGGTACTCATGTTAGCAATGAATAGCAGCAGAGTTTTGTCTTTAATCCTTTTTGTGGTGAACTTTTACCTGAGTTTTCTGGTTTTGGTTGTTAAAATTGTGTGCATGTGACAGTTATCCCTATGCAGTTTAAAATAAAATGGCGCATTGCAGTTGACATATGCTACACTTTCCTCTTACTAAATGTCAGCTAGTTTCATTTTATTTGGTTATATCCTGACATGTCTTCTGGCATGAGCACCAAGTAATCCATTGTATAATTTGGCTGCCACATTTGCTCTTACTCCAAATGGTGAAGTTAAATTATGGTTTCTTGAAATGAGAACATTGTATCTGCCAAAAACTTAATTGTAATAGAATATCTGTGTTGTTTAAGTTGTATTATATTTTATTTCTCTGTACTGAAAGAGCATACTACAGTACTGTGGAAAATGCACTTAATAAAATATAAACTTTGATCATAGGATAGTTTTTGTGAGGAAATGTCTAAATGCATAAATATTGGTGTACTCTTTCTGTTGTCTGAATGCATTTGAAAGTCAAGTGTTTTCAACTAATTTTGCTTATATATTGAATTATGTCATTTTTAAAGGCTTGTTATATTGTTATACAAAAAGCTGTTTTAAATATAAAGAAAATGGGCAATTGGCCTTAAGGGTATCTGACAAATGTTTACTACTGCCTTGGTTAATGGTTAAGTCTTGACAATCTGAAGAAGTTCATACATTTTGTGAATGAAAGCGCTAACAAAATAAACCTTTAAAAGTCCTACTGGTTTCTTCTCTTTAGCCATTTGGCTTAGATTATAGTTTTTAAGTCCTGACATGCCACCTAGGGCAGCCACGGTGGTGCAGCAGTTAGCGTTGCCGCCTCACAGCAAGAGGTTCTCCCGTTCAATCCTCGGCTGGGGTGCATTCTGTGCGGAGTCTGCATGTCCTCCCTGTGGTCAGGTAGGTTTCCTCCGGGTGCTCCGGTTTCCTCCCACATCCCAATGACATGCTGTAGGTGGATTGGACACTCTATATTGGCCCTAGTTGTGAGTGTGCTCATGTGTGTGCCTTCTGTGGAAGGTTGGGCGCTGAGCTGGAAACTTCACACTGTAAAACTCCACTGCCAATCATGAGCAGACAGGTGATCCACTGTGGCGACCCCTAATTGGGAAAAGCCAAAAGAAGAAGAAGTCCTGACATGCCACCTGATGAGCTTCCCAATGTCTACCTACACAACCCAGTTATAATTACTATCTCACAGTAATACATCCACTTCAGATGAGTCCTAGTACCTTCCTGTGTAATCTTACTGACAATAGCAGAAGCTTAACCTTAATTATTTTGCATAAACACACATGCCACCCCCAAGACATATACACACACATATACTCACACAATATTTTCAATATGTTGTATACCAAGTCCATTCTTTCATACCTTTAAGTCACACTGCCTCCATTTAGTCATAACTAAACATATATACATATATATGGGTCTATTTCAGATAGATGAATGGCCAAATGTCAATACACATATGGCCGAGATGAAAACATTGTTTCCTCACAATTTTGAACCCCACAAAAAAATGTTTTCTTTCTTTTTTTTTCTATTTGCTGCAGCAGGGGAGCACCCACCACACTCCCTGCTACTTAAATACACCAACTCCAAGATTGCACTTACATTGAAGTGAATGGGAATTTTTCCCCTAAGGCAATCTCCATGCATACGGTTTGATGTTGTGAAGAAATTATTTTTTCACCTTGGTCATATGCGGATCAATGTTATGGCCATTTGACGATCTGAAGGGAACTCGTGTGTGCGTGTGTGTGTGTGTGTGTGTGTGTGTGTGTGTGTGTGTGTGTGTGTGTGTGTGTGTGTGTGTGTGTGTGTGTGTGTGTGTGTGCGTGTGTGTGTACGTGTATACACACACACACACACACACACACACACACACACACACACACATATATATAAATATATATATCATACACACACACACACACACACACACACACACATATATATATATATATATATATATATATATATATATATATATATATATATGGATCTAGTTCATATACTCGACTAATCAAATCACCAAAAGTCAAAATCACATGCACAGAACAACGAAAATGGAAACAACCGAAAACACAGGTAAGCGAATATGAGATTACCGAAATGAACAAAATGGCAAATAGGTGCAGCAGAGGTTACGGACTGGATTAAGGTAAGTGTGCGATAGGGACTTTAGGGTCAGGGAGTGGGTAAGGTGTGTGTGCGATAGGGACTTTAGGGTTAGTGAGCTGGTAAGGTGTATGTGTTGTAGGGACGTTAGGGTTAGTGAGCAGGTAAGGTGTGTGTGTGTGGTAGTCACGGACTTTACGGTTAGGGTTGGGTTAAGGTAAGTGGATAGGTTGTAGAGTATGCATGGTTTAGTGGAGGGTTAGTCGTAGGGGTATATTAAGTGTATGTGTTTGGTGTATTTATTTTTGGAGTGTTTGTGTTGTGTGTGTGTTACCTGTACGTATTTGCTGTTCTGTTGTTTTCGGTGTTCTAATATTCGGTTGCCTGTGTTTTCGAGTGTTTCTGTTTTCGTTGTTCTGTGCACCTGATTTTGACTTTCTGTGATTTGATTAGTCGAGTATATGTCCTAGATCCATGTATATATATATATATATATATATATATATATATATATATATATATATATATATATATATATATACTTACTTTTTGTTTGCTTTAAATAAGTCAGCTTTTAGGTGTTAAAATGTTAGAAATTTTTGTTGGGCAGTCATTTACTAAATCAGCTGGTGAAATAAGTCAAGTGTATATCACGTCTGCATTAAAAGACTCTCAGCTACTATAATTTAAAATGAATAATGAAATTACTTACCAAAAATAAATAAATTAGTGTACTACACCTGAAAATGTATGCAAAGACTAAAAACTCTCATGAGAAACAGAAAATAAAACATGGTAATAAAAAGTACCAATTAAAGAAAATTTGGACTGCTTCTTTCTAAACTGTGTACTGTTCCCCTGCTATTTCTATCTTTTCATTCAAAACATAATTTCAGAGACCTTACAGGCAGTAGTAGATTGTGCTGTCTCCCAGTTTTGAATTATCAGATTTATCAGACATTCCTTTTTTAAGAGTGCTAAGTAGAATTCCCTGATGTTTTATTTTGAGTTTCAGAAGATACCACTCCGGAATTTCCAGATACATGTCCAAAAGAAATGAATAAAACTTAACAAGCCAGGGTCTAAAATCTGCTTAGCATCTTGTGACCTTACACAGCAAACTTCAAGTAGCAGACTCTGTAATACTAAACATATTTGCACAGTGAAAAAATGAGGTTTAATTAAACTGCATCATAGTTCCACAGTAGTAAATACACTTCACTGTTTTCCATAATTTGATGGCATATTCACCACATTGAAAAGGCAAGTAGAAATGCAACATTTCTTTCAGTTCTAAAACATAAATAAGTGTTTACAAACATTTTTTTTTAAATTTGATACAGCTCCACTATAGACAGTTAACTTTTATACGCATACTTCTTTTGAAAAATAGCTAACATTCTTATATGTATTCAGTTGTTGGTGATTTCACATTTCTTTTATGGAGTCATACACATTACTAGATGAAGTATGAAAAAACTTAGGAAAAAATGTGGATTTCATCTGAAAATATTACCCTTATGATCTATCTATCTATCTATCTATCTATTTATCTATCTATCTATCTATCTATCTATCTATCTATCTATCTATCTATCTATCTATCTATCTATCTATCTATCCATCTATCTATCCTTACCCATGACAAAGTAAAGCAGTTATGAATGTTTTTCTAAAAGAAACCAATATTATCTGTACATAGTTATTGAAATCACAAAAATAATATATAGACATATCACTTTTACAATGCAACTGGTAAACCTAACTTGACAAAAATATCACTTCCATAGGTAAACCCCCCCTATGTGCCTTCATGGGTTGGATATGGTGGTGTCACAACTAGTAATTCCCACTCTCTGAATCAAAGCCCTTCAGTTAAATTCCTCACTTTGGTTCAGACACTTCTAAATATTGCAGTACCTGTAAGAAATGAGGATGAGCTTCACACTGTTCTGATAAGGAGAATGAGATTAGGGTCCACCTCTTGTAGGAGTCTTACCTTCAGATATCTCTCTCTCTCTCTCTCTCTCTATCTATCTATATATATATATATATATATATATATATATATATATATATATGTATATATATATATATATGGATCTTCTTCAGTAAATTGAACATATTACAAATTCGAACTACATGTGGCCGAGACCATATGTTCAAACTTGTAATAGAACACTGAAGTAAAAAAAGAAAAAACAACAAAAAACAAAATTAAACATCTGTAGCTCGGGGGTTATGCCTCTCTGCACCCCTTACACCTTCCTTACTTAAATATACCAACTCCGAGATTGCACTACATTGCGGAAAAGGGAAATCTTCCCATTCCACACTGTACAGAGATCTCCATTCAGTCCAATCGAACATTTACAAGTTCAAACATATGGTCTCGGCCATATGAGGTTCGAACTTGTTATATGTTAAGTCTACTGAAGGGGACCCATATATATATATATATATATATATATATATATATATATATATATATATATATTTATATTTATAAACCTCAAAATCCCATATAACTGAAACTCATTTTCACGAGACGAAAATCGCAAAACCTTGAATACCTGAATGGAAAATTTTCCCCAGGGCAAGTAAACAATTGCCCAAACTTAAAACACCCACTGTAGTAAATAAATAAAACCCACCTAGATGAGGGCAAACCCCACCCACATTCCCGCAAATATATATACCAACATCTACAGTAGAGGTAAGTATATGTTGAGCAAGTGTATACTTACTCTGGGAAAAATCGGTCGTTTGAGTTTTCAAGATTTCATGATTTTCATCTTACAATTAATTGATTATATGGGATTTCAACCTTCAGAAGAGGATCACTTATAAAACAAAAAACAAAACAAAACAATAAAACTCTTGGTTGACTGACATTATTCAAGAAGGGATAGACTATCCCTGGGATTCAACAAGCAGCTGTGCAGGAATACCGTATTCCTGCACGTCAGGGACCATTCCTATTCTGCACAGAAGCATGGCATGCATATGTATGGAGGTGCACTGCCATGCTCTAAAAGGGACATGGGGTGTGTGTGAGAGCAGAGCTCTCACAATATACACACCCCCTGCACTCCAGAATTGCCTTTTGGCAACTTAAAATGAGCGAGACTGCTCATAACACCCTCAACCCATCAGGATAACAAATCTGGTCAAAGCCATAACAGGCAATCATTCCTAACAAAACAAATGTTGCCAGAGTAACAGATGTAGCATAAGCACATAACGCATACCTCCCAACCTGTCAGAGTAAAGAATGTGGACAAATTCAAAAGGGACAATCATTCCACAAAGCTGAAAGCTGATAGAATAACAGGTTTAGCATTAGCAGGGATATTCCAAAGTGTACAAATAAAATAACACAACAAATAATTATTTTTTTATAAATGTGATAAAGTTTAAGCATAGCTGCATGGGTGGGCCTGTTACTTAGCTACACTTAGTCCAGCTTAAACAGCACAAGAAGTTAAATAGCAAGAGACATCCAGCAGAAGCAGTGTTTCAATAGTGTAGTAGTTAGAGTATATGCTTTGCAAACAGCCTTTTCTGGTTTAATCCCACTATAACCAATTTGCATTTTACATGTGAAAGCAGTACATAAACATTTAATTTTAAAATTAGCTACTACATTTCCCTGGTTTGATCCCCACTATAACCAATTTGCATTTTACATGTGAAAGCAGCACATAAACATTTAATTTTACAGTTAGCTACTAAATAATATATATTTGTTAACCAGAGTATTGTATTAGGTCCAGATCTGAGGTATCAGTTTAATAAAGTTGTGAAACCCCCATACAAACACAAGTGCCCTACACAGTATAGTCACACATGAATAAATGTAAGGAAAGCACATTGGGGGATGTCAGGGACAGTAAACATATTTATAATATGTAATGAATGATGAATCAATGCCATACAGCAGATAGTCTATAAAATGAAAAATAAGCAATGCTAAGCATTGCACAACTCTGCTTACCAGGTGTAAGCATTGTGTAAAGATGGCTGCTAAGCAATGAGTAGCCTAGCTAAGTGGATTTGTCCATTGGTAAGCAGTGCCAAACCTGTCCCTTTAAACACTGTTAACCTTAGCTAAGCAGGTTTGCCTGTAATTTAGCTTAACTCAGCATATTCCAAACCATCCAATCACAGCAAAGGGCTTGAAATCGGCCATATTTAAACCCCACAGGCAGGAATACAGCTCATAACTGGTTGCAGCTTCCTACTGTAGGCAGTATGGCAGGAGTTGGTGAGGGCATGTGCTTCCATGTGCAGTGCTGGGGCATACTGGAGTCCTAGGTCATGGTAGGACTCCTGGTACAAAACCATGATGAGAGACTGCTGCAGGGTCAGTACCAAGGCTCCCAATATAAAGATGAAGCCTGGGACCATCTCGCCCATGATCTCACCAGTACCACTGGTATCGCTCAGACTGATGAGCAGGCCTGGCACCACTATGCCAACTTGAAGTGGAGAAAGAGGGAGCTCTTGGATAAGTGGGTCCAAGAAGCAAGGCAGAAGGATGATGTCCCCGCAGTTTGTAAGAACTCATACTAGTAACTGTTTACTAATGTCCGGCCTGTGTATATGATGGATAGGTATGCCTAAATATTTCTCTATTTCCTTTACAGCTGCAGCTGAGCAGCCTGTGAATCAGGAAGCCCATGCTAGTAGGCTGCAAAGGCTGTGTTGCTAGGCTGGTGAGTAACAATCCTGCTTGTAGTAGTCATACCAAATAAATGTAAAGTAGTAGAAAGTCACCTAACAGTATACAAACTATGTATGGGTTATACTGAATAAACCAGACAACATGAAAGTAATAGTCCCATATATGTCATATTTAAATAAAACTGTAACTGCCTGGCAGAAAAGCTCTAAATCCTGGACTGGTTGTGTTTACTCTGGTATCGTATGGCATTTATTGTTGCATTCTCAGAATAGTAATGTGTTAACCATATTACACACACTGTGCTATATAAAAAAATGTCTAGGTATGTCTGTATAAGACTGTTGTAAGTACAAGATTGGATTGTACAACCAAGAGAGACTCAGACAGAAAACAAAGAAGATATAGATGGCAATATTCAAATAGCACACTCTGCTGAAACTTAAATTGTATTTTTAGCAGACACAGCTATGGTTCACATCCTGGGAGTGGTAGTAAGCTGTATGCATAATCATGCTTCTCAACTGTACAGATTTTTTCAGAATGTCCAGATAATTGGGTCATATTTTCTGCCTGTTCCTCTGTCCCACTGGAAAATCAGTGGGGTGATCTCAGAATTGTAGTCACTAAATAATGACATACATTTGATTTTCAGACCACAAAACCTTCAGAAAATGTATAGTAAAACAAATCCTGTTACTCTAGCAACTCTAAAAGTTTATGAGAGCAATATTCAAGATGTGTCCCAATTTGTACCCCCATGTTGTCAAGCTTTGTCCAGAGTGTGTACATTAAAAGATTGAGAGGTACGTGCATAATATTAACTCAGAATATGGGAATATGTGTATAAACAGTCAGATAGTGTCAACAAACATTCCCTCCACAGGTCTGTCAGATAAGAAATCTGTGCCTGCCAAAAAAGATTTAAATCCTGGACTGGTAGTGTTTACTCTGATATTGTATGGCCTGACATGCAGCATTCAGTAACATCTGATATCAGAATAGTACTGTCGTGTCAACCACTGTTTCTCTCACTGTGATACATAAAAATATGTCTACGAATCTCTGTATAAGACTGTTGTAATTACAAGGTCAGAGTGTGCAACCAATAGAGACTTAGACTGAAAACACAGAAGAAATAGACAGCAATATACAAATAGCACACTCTGCTGAAACGTAAATTGTATTTTTGGCAGACACATCCATGGTTTGAATCCTGGGAGTGGTAGTAAGCTGTATACATAATCATACCTTTCAACTGTACACATTTTTTCAGAATGTCCACATAATTGGCTTATATTCTCTGCCTGTTCCTCTGTCTCCCTGGCAAATCAGTGGGATGATCTCAGAATTGTAGTCACTAAATAATGACATACATTTGATTTTCAGACCTCAAAATGTTCAGAAAATGTATATTAAAACAAATCCTGTCACTCTAGCAACTCTCCAAGTTTATGAGAGCAATATTCAAAATTTGTCCAAATTTGTACCCCCATGTTGTCAAGCTTTGTCCAGAGTGTATGCATTAAGAGACTGAGAGCTATGTGCATATTATTAACTCGGAATCTGGGAGTATATATAGAAACAGTCAGGTAGTGTTAACAAACATTCCCTCCACAGGTCTACCAGGTAAGAGATGTAGAATGTAGCTATAAGAGAGTTGAAGTATACACTGTTTACGAACATACCACTGCCCAAACCAAGGCTGTAGAGTATCATAATAATACCTGTACAGTAATGATAAGAGCAATGATCATTAAAGTTGTGAGTACCACAAGGATATATAAGTTGTTAATTGACATCTCTCCCCCCCCACTATATCTGCAACAATAATCTAAATACACAGATCAATGGGTATGTTTACACCAAACCTACTGTTGAGACATATGTCCTATTTTCACTAAATATAGAAATGTGTTTCTATTAATGTTCCATGTTGAAATACTATCATTGGTGACCTGCTGCTATCAATGTAACCTGCATGCAATTGTAATGGCCACTGGGGTTCCATATATGCATGTGTTCTGTTTGCAATGCAACTGTTCCAAATCTGGTGTTTTGGGTTAATGATAAGATCTATGCATGCTGTTATAACTAATCCTTGATTGTGTTGACTATTGCTTACCCACATATGTTTTAAAACTTCAACACCATAGCATGTTTGGGAAGGCTGGTCCAAGTAGACCCACCTCTCCCACCTCATCTGGCCATGGCAACAAGACCCAGTACATTTGGGACCCACCCCGGGACCTCCTCGTCTGCTGGTCCTGTACCACCTTCAGGTGGAACTGCTTCAGGGGAATGGGGCTCGTCCCCCCTGGGAGCAGGCGTGGACAGAATCCTGTCACCTGAAGTCAGGTCCAGGGATAGGTGCGTAGCGAGCTCTGAATGGAGTTTGGAGATCTGCCATTCCAGCTTGAGAGCTGCATGGTGCATTTAGAGGGTCAACCTGCCCCTTTAGCTCAGCCCCCAGAACAGCCACCTTCAGGGCCATAACAGTGGAGTGGTGACTGCCCATGGGTGGGGACCTCAGTCCCACTGTTTCCATTTGGGGCCTCATGGGCTTCCAATTTCCAAACACCCCTCCCCGTCCAAGGTGTTTACCCCCCACATGTGTCATATACTTCCCCTGTATGCTGTCTTGTCTCTCTTGTCTGTCTTCCTACCCAACCTACCTCCCCAAATATGCCTACTATCCTTCCCCAACATCTCACTCTTGCCTTTAAAAAAGGGCAATCTGTTCCCCCCAAAAAAATTGTCCCATACATAGCTGTCCAGTTTGCACATGTGTCCATTGGGCAAGTAATCTGGTCTAATTGGCTTCACAACACATTATTGTTGTCCTCACCCCTCTCCCAGGAGGTTGAGTGTCCAAATCTACCGCCAAATTCAGTATATATGCTGAGCTGCTATTGTAGAAGAAATGAACAGCTATGGACTTTCCCTACACCCATCCTGCACATCACTAGTTACCTTCCCTAAAGTCTTTCCCTCTGCGTGGCCCCTTTTTCACCACTTTCCTATCACCTTTTTTTCTTTTCTTTTAAAGAAATTAGCACGAGGGTAAGCAGGAGTAACCACTTCTAAGCAGTACTAAGTGGGATTAAGCCTGTTTGCACAGTGCTAAGCAATGCCTACAAAGATTAAGCTCTTTCAGGCTAACTGTCTCTAAGCTTATTTAACAGGAAGTTAGCATTGCGTACCGCTGTACAAACCCTCATAAACCCGCTTACATCTGCTTAAAAGTGCTGTAATCACTCTGTATCCAACAATCCTTGTTCTGCCCAGCAACAAAATAATCAGCCTTGCAAGGCTCGAACCCAGGACCCTACAAACCATAGCAATATCAATTTACCACTAACCCATTTCAGGTGTACATAAGTGTGTGATGTTTTCTCAAAGATATTATGCAGCATAGTCTTTTAACAGTAGGGAAAATATATTCATATATGTTGATGTATGTATGTATGTATAAATATATATATATATATATATATATATATATATATATATATATATATATATATATATATATTTTATATATATATATATATATATATATATATATATATATATATATATATATAGATCTAGGATGTTTGATTGAAAGATCAAACATCCGAATCCATAACCACTGAACACACCTTAACGAAAGCGCTTTCACAGAAAAAGCACTTTCGTTAAAGCGTGTTAAGAAAAAAAAAAAAAATAAACTACATTTAATTTAATATTCTCCCTCCGAGAATGCACTACAGTGAAGAAAAGGGAATTTTCCCTTATCCGCACCATAGTATGGCCTCGGTAACAATGCCCTAAATGGAGTCTGACATTTGATCTTTTGATCAAATGTCCTATATATGTGCCTTCTGTGTGGAGTTTGCATGTTCTTCCTGCATTCGCGTGGGTTTCCTCCGTGTACTCCAGTTTCCTCCCACATTCTAAAGACATGCTTCTGGAGCATTTCTCCCTGGGCCTCCACTGAAAACAGGATCTGTGGAACCTAGTTGGACTTTCCTGGTCAACAAATGTAAAATAAAAATAAAATAAATATATATATATGTATGGGTTCACTTCATAATCTCGAAATGCTGAAATATTGAATTTCTGTATCTCAAGACCATGAAACCGAAACTACAAAACACCGAAACAACAAAACCCGATCCCAAAACCGCGAAATTCAAAACACAGAACAAATGGCACACACTACACCATACATACACCACTACACCCACATCACAACATAAACAAACAAAACTACACACACAACTCATACACACATAAGCAGGGGAGCACCCCCTACTTATATAGACTAACTCTGAGATTGCACAAACAGGAAAAAAAAGCAAACTGACACATACACATTCTCCAGTCCCTCACACACACATCAAACATATCAGCACACTCACATACTCTAACTCCCACTCAAAACCCTTACAAAACACTCACTTATGTGACATACCACCTAGATCCACACACAGCACCGTGCACCATCAACACACAATCCTGGATATTACATGTCTATATATATATATATATATATATATATATATATATATATATATATATATATATTTTTTTTTTTTTTCACGCAAGTATGCCAAACCGAAATTAGTTTTGGTGATTTGAATGGATCCACACTCTGAACCTCTCACTGCAAAATATCTGACCAAAGGCACTGTTAATGGGGGTGAAAGGGCCCAAAATAGAGATCTCTTGTAAATATTGCCATTATTCCTTACTCCACAGCAGAAATGATCTGTCTTGCAACACAATAACCAGCACTTGCAAGTCTTGAACCCAGGACCATGCACAACATAGCCACAAGTGAACAGTAAGCCATCTCAGCTGTAAGATGTCAGGATGATTTGTCTAACATATCATGCAGAATGGTCAGTCTACCATAGGGAATGTACATTGTGGAGGCACTAAACATTCTAATGATACACACACACACACACACACACACACACACACACACACACACACACACACACATGTATACATGTGTGTGTGTGTGTGTGTGTGTGTGTGTGTGTGTATACACATACATATACGCATAACTATATAAATACTTATAGATATATATAAAAAGAGTATATATATATATATATATATAGGGTGCACAGCATATCAAACAGCCATTATTCCTACAGATGCCACATTTTCAAATGGCCAGAGCCTGATTTTTTTCCTACAAATGAAAATGATTGCATGAAACATATACCCACGCACAATGCCAAGGACAGGACACCACACACAAGTTTGCATACATAGAAATGTTTATTTGTATGCTATTTCAGTTGTTTATGCCACTTCTTATAGCAGTTAGGTGTTTGAAATACACAAGTGATTAATACAACTCTCAAACAAAACATATGATGCAGTAATCTGTAAAACATAACATACTTTGCTGTCTAGGCTAAAGCCTTCAAGTAGTTCAACAGTAAAAAAACACACTTGCCTTGAAGATAAGAATCAGTGAACACTTAATTATAGATGTAGTTCAGCATCCTCCAATTACAGTCTGTACTCAGCCCCTGGGGGAAAGCATGTATCTGTTACATAACAATGCTTAACTTAAAACGTCACTATGACACTGACAAACAGAACTTTGAGTAAGGCAGTAAGCTCTAGCCCATCACTGTTCCCATGGTGAAACCTATGAAAATGTACAGCCATATACTTTAATGTTTCTTATTACTGACATCCCTCACATGTTGTAACAGCCTAGGTGAAAAACATTTGATACCCCTCCCCATAAAATGTCTTCAAGTGCATATAACAGTGTTCTCCATACACTGACCTCCAGACTGTACAGGTTCACACATGTTTTATCCAGCTGTAGCCCACATATATATGGACCCTACCCCACAATTTGTGAAGGAGTCCATGGCATCACTGGAATGATAGCAGGGATGTCAGCACTAAATAATGATAGGCCATTACCTATCAACCTCTTACTGCATGATATATGGACAAAGCCTAGTATATAGTTGGAGGACAGAGGCTGAAACATAGGGCCATATTTGAAATATTGCTGTTATACACTGTGAAAGTTGCTGGTCTTACAGAATTGGTTGCAACATACCCTTACTCAGAAATATGAAGTAAGAAACACAAATGGATGTTGCCATGTACTGATAGAAATCAACGGACAGAATGGCACTGATATGTCAGGGACAAGACCTGTGTGGGGAGCAGACAAAAAATAGCCAATCCACTGGCCATCATGTGGATAGGCCCACGGTTGAGAGCTATGCAGACAGACTACATTCCATGCAAAACTAGCATGTACACACAAACCCTGTAAAACTAGCAGTATTCAATGCATATAACAGCAAAACTCACATACTGTCCTTAGGTCTGGAACCTTATACAAACATGGAGTTGGCCTGTGTCCACAAGTCCTGTTGTAAGTGGTATTGCTACCTACTGTCTGTAACACTGCTGCCCTCACACAGAAAGGATGCCCACATGATGCAGACATTTATAGTAGTGGGTTGTTATGACATTGGCTATTGGAAAAACTACACAGCTGGCTGCATGCAATTAGCAAGTGGGGAACATCAACTGGTGCAGAGGCCATCACCTGATCAAACCAAACAAGGAAGGCATCCAACTGGTACACAGAAGAGAGCACAATATTAAAACAGGTATGTGAAATATGTCAGAATGTAATTGAATGTAGTACTTGGTCTGTAATAATGGGATAGATAATGTTGAAAGATTTATATGTGCCATCAAGACTTGCTGTAATAATGTCCTGCTGAACAACTGCTATGGACATAGCATCTGGCCCAGTGGGCAGTGGGTCATACCTGTCAACCATGCAGATCTGCACAGAATGTCAAGAATTAAGCCATCATAGTGTTTTTTCTGTTCCTCCAAACATCTATATTAGTCTGGCAAATAGGTGAAGGTAGAAGTAATGAAGTCATGACAGACACAAGAGTTTCAGACCACACCATCTTCAGAACAGTCATGTTAATGTGAAATGTATCATGCACAAACTTCATAGGTTTGAAATAAGCATATCTATGATCTGTCCCTATATATCCCCCTAATGTTAGGCTTTGTCCACATGTGATGCTCTGTTTTGTAGCAAAGCAGAACAGTTTAGCCATGAAGGAAGGAGGTTCAGAGTGTGTATCTGATGTCTGAATGCACTCCACACACACACACACGCGCACACACACACACACACACACACACACACACACACACACACACATACACACACACATATATTTATATATATATATATATATATATATATATATATATATATATATATAGACATATAGACATGTATGTCTACATATATACATGCACACACACACACACACACACACACACACACACACACACACACACACATATATATATATATATATATATATATATAGATATATATATATATCTATATAAACATTTTCCGTACAGTTGAAAGACTGTGCTGCATGATATGCTTGAGAAAACATTGTACTTATCTGCAGCTCAGATGACTTAGTGGTAAATTGCAGTGGCTATGGTGTGCAGGGTTTTGGGTTAGACACTTGCAAGGGCTGATAATTATTTTGCTGGCCAGAACAAGGGCTGTTGGATACAGAGTGATTAATTTTAAGCAGTTGTAAGCAGGTGCAAAATGGACAGTTATGTATGGTGTGAAATTCTTTTTGGGAACTGATTGCCCTTTTATTTTTTAAGGTGAGAGTGGGATGTTGGGGAAGGATAGTAGGTATATTTGGGGAGATAGGTTGGGTCGGAAGACAGCCAAGACAGCATACATGGGTGGTATATGACACATGTGGGGGTAAACACCTTGGACGGGGATGGGTGTCTGGATATTGGAAGGCCATGATCCCCCAAATGGAAACAGTGGGACAGAGGTCCCACCCTTGGGCAGTCACCACTGCACCTTCATGGCCCTGAAGGTGGCTGTGCTGGGGCCTGAGCAAGAGGGGTAGCCTGACCCTCTAATTGTGCCATGAGACCCTCAAGCTGGCATACCAGATCTCCCAATACTTTGTGGAGCTCCCTATGCACCAGACCCTGGACCTGACTTCAGTTGACAGGATCCTGTCCATGCCTGCTCCCAGGGAGGGGTGAGCCTCACCACCTGAGGTGGTTCCACCTGAAGGTAGTGGAGGACCAGTGGATGAGGAGGTCCTGGGGTGGGTCCCAGATGTGCTGGGGTCCAGTGCCACGGGCAGATGAGGTGGGAGAGGTGGATCCACTGGGAATGGCCTTCACAAACATGCTATTGTGTTGCAGTTTTCGAACATATGTGGGTTAGTAATAGTCAACACAATCCAGAATTAGTTATAACAGCAGGCATAGATATTCCCATTAACCCAAAACACCAGATTTGGAACAGTTGCATAGCAAACAGAACACATGCATATATGGAACCATAGTGACCATTATAACTGCATGCAGGTTACATTGATAGCAACAGGCCACCAATGATAGTGTTTCAACATATAACATGAATAGAAACACATTTCAATATCTGTTGAAGAATAGGATATATATCCCAACCGTAGGTTTGGTGCAAACATACTCATTGATTTTTGTGTTTAGATTATTGTTGCAGATATGATGGGGGGGGGGGGAGAGATGTCACTTAACAACTATTATATCCTTGCAGTATGAGGTCCTCTGACCTTTGTTCCTGTTTATGTCTTCCAGGTACAATGCCCCATGAATGGCTCCCTTCATATACATCCCAGGAGAATGATGTTATCATAAACTTTATTGTACTACATCACAGAACCCTCTTTGGATGCAGGGTCCATGATCTGCAGGAGAGGACCGGCCTGTGGAATGAGCTCATCCACAGGGTAAATGATGTCAGCCTGCATAACCACAGTTATGACCATGTGTGACATTGTTGCACTGATCTCATCCGCCACACCCATCAGCGTGCTGCTGCAGTTAGGAGGGACCAGCTAGACACAGGTGTGGATCATGCCATCCAGCCCCCACTGACACATGCTGAGGAACTCCTCGCCAGACTTGGGGCACCCGCCCGCCAGCCAAGCCAAGGACCTGAAGATAGCATTGTGGAGGGGGGGTGCCACCCACACAATGGACGAGGAGCATGCAGGTAATTCCCCCAGGACAAATTAATAGACCACTGTAGCTAATCTATCTTCATCTGTAAAGTATCTTCATGCTTATGTCAGATAACATAGTCTGTTGCTGCAGTGTAGTAATGAATAGATGTGCATAATTTCTAGTATTGTGGGTTTGCACTGTTGATGTACTGAAATGCTGCTCCCACCCTGTACCAATGCCACAGGTGTGGCTAATGACATCACATCTCTCACACAACTATGTAGGTCCCTCTGGTATACAACTGGGGCAGCAGCCTGTAGCTGGTGAGCATGGAGTTGTTTTGTTCATGTTTGCCAATACACTGGCCATGTTACGGCTATGGTATTTGCCATGCACACATTTAACACACCTACCTATAATGCATGCTGTACATGTTCACTTATTGTTGGTGTTAACTGCACTGCATCACAGTGGTCACCATAGTGGCATATCTGAAGGGTATGTAAAAGTCCTGCAGTATACCTAACAACCTGTCAGTGCAAGATGTGTGGACAGATGAACATAATGGTAGGAAAAATGGCCTACGGTAGGGACATGTCTGAAACATTACCCTTATGCAGTGGCTATAACAGTGTACACACCACTATTACAATGGCAACTGTTACAGATCTACGTAACGGCAAATCACAATACCACATTCCACACCTTTTACAACCTGTAATGTGATCCTACCATGAGCAATGAATGTGTAATATGGACTCCCATGTTAGGAAAACAAATATGGGGAATACATACCTTAACAAACACTGGAAGCATATGTGTGCACACAGTCCAAATAACATTGTGGAAGCAGCTTTTGAGGTAGTGACAGCATTCACTCTTCTTGAGTACACACCTTCCATCAAGTACAGGGCCTCAATGTCCAAGAAGTATGTCCATGACATTTACCAACTCACCTGCAACAGAGGCAGCCATGGCTTTCACACATCTTACAAACCATGGAATGGATCCCATATCTGAAAGGAAGCCCTCAAGAGTGGGAGAAGTAGCCTTACCTCACCATTGCATATAACAAGGCAAACATTGCAGACAGTCATGTATGTGACTATGAATTATGGGACAACATTAAAGTAGAAAATAAACAGATGCCCATCCAAGACAGATGACAACACATGCTGTGAACTGGTCATGGTGGCTGCACAGAAACATGCAGCAACACTGAGGGAGTTGCAGGAATGTCCAGCAAGTACTGCCTGTGTGGTACCTGTGTTGACAATAGCCTGGAATCTGCATAAGTGTGGCCTATGGGTTTGGGTAATCAGATGGAAGAGTTGTTCCACAGGAAACATCATCTTGGGCTCTCTACAGGTAGCATACGCATAAAATCAAGTCTCCCAAAGGCATGTGTTACAATGTTTAATGGTGCACTGAGACTAGGGCTGAAACCTACAGACAGTATTAGTAAAGATACATGTGGTGCACAAGCAACACCTCTCTCCTCCTCAGGCCCACCATTCCCATCTTTACCTTGCTGGTACCAGTGTACACCTTTAGGTTTGATGTTCATTAGCAGGAACTAGGTCGGTAGACATGGTGTTCTGAGTTTGGAGTACTGCAAAATGACACTCATGTGTGGCCCATAGTTGTCAAGCATCTGCAATAAGGCTGAGGATGAGGAGGGGTGTCATCCTGAAACACAACAGTGAACTGAAGCCTACATCCATAGCTTACTAAGAATGGCTGTATCTGAACACAGTCAAGGTCATGAATTATGCCAGACATAACCCTGACTCCACAGCAATAGTGAAGGCACTGTGTGACCTCCAAGGGCTGTGCACATGAGCTGACCTTGCAATCTGTCAGAGTTGGGGGACATTTGTAGGGTGGAGTGACCAAATAATGGCAAGTGAAGATGGGCCATGTTAGTATACCCCTTCCAGGAATACTGACTGCTGTAGTTCACTTAACAGGTGTTGCAACAAACCATTGTGTTAAGGGTGTGCACACTTATGCAATCCACATATTATATGCATCTTAATCAGTATCTGCATAACTAACACATTTGTTTGATTCTGCATTTGATTGCACAGGTCATATGTCACATATCAGGTGTGTGTAATGTTAATATATACCGTATTGTGTCCCCATATCATGGAAAAGGCTGGCATGTCAACAAGGGTGTGTACACCCCGCATAGCCACAGTAACTTTGATGGTTGACAGTGTAATCAGATTTTATTGCTCATACGTGCACTGGTGATGATGAGATCTGCAAATCAGAGGTCAGGCATTCACTATTGACATCTGTCCTCATATCATCCCAGGTATGTGTCAGACAAACACATAAGGGCTGTGAGCAACAGAGCAAACATAACTGCCACACATATACACATTCAGCAATGTCGTGTACACTCGTGAGGTATGGTGCACAGTACATCCCAGTGTGCTGAACAGGTGCACAGCAATACTGTGTACATGGATGCAGTGTGTTCCAGGGGAAGGAACATCACCTACTAACACAACTCATGCATCACAGAGATGTATAATGTTGTTAACAAGGATTGAATATAGCTGCAGTGCATGCTGTTGAGAGCCATATGTCATGCATGTTGACTGTTGGGTAATGAGATGTTTGTGTAAAATCCTTGTGCCACCTCACCACTGTAAGTGTGTGTGTGTGTGTGTGTGTGTGTGTGTGTGTGTGTGTGTGTGTGTGTGTGTGTGTGTGTGTGTGTGTGAGTGTGTGTAGAGGTAAGCAATGATGTACAGGTCTTAAATTACATTTTTTGTTTTCCCCTCACAAGTGGCTAGGTGGGTCAGTGTCCCTCATGTAGGCAAACTGATGTTAGTGTCCATACAGACAATGACAATGATGATAGGTATGGTGAGGCACAGGCAGATTTGTCAGGGGCTGAAGCTGTGCCATTGGTTGACATCCCAAATGTATCCACCCCATTCCCGCACACAGTCACAATGCCTATACATACCCCATCACCAGTGTCCATAGATGAGGGACAGTTGGTGGGTGGTGGCATGGGTCAGGACAGTATGGTAACTATGGCAAGTGTGTCTGTATACAGCAGCCATAGCCAGATGACTGGCAAGGTACCAGAGAGGCAGGAGTACAGGGATGCTCGAAAGGGGGATCCTAGCCATCATGCCCCTGGCAAAAGTGCCACAGGAGGTGTCACCAGATGCATGTGTTGTGCCATCATGGAGGCACAGGCATGTATGGAACTTTACACCAGACAGAGTCTGAGGCTCCAGAGGGCTACTCATTCTGCTGTACTTGACAACATCCATGATCTTGAAGGTGCCCACTGTTATTTTGCAGAGGTCCTGGACAGATGGTTGGGTGAAATGGTGGGGATCCTCGACCGTGTGGTATCATCTGTGTTAGAGCATATGGTGGGAATAGGGCGACATCTCCATGGATGAAGGTCAGCAACACCAACAGGTGGAGATCTACGTGGATGTGCAACAAGTCACAGCTGCTCCCATAGTGGCAGTACCAGCACCAGCACTGCAGGTGGGTGCTGTCCACACCACAACACAACAGGCCATGTGCACGTGGTCCTGGCTGGTCCCAACAGGGATGTGGATCCAGCGAACATTTGTCATCATCAGGGGAGAGTATTATATCTGGGCTTCTACCTGGTAGTGCCCGTGGAACCCCTGGCAGGCACAGTTCTCATGTCCATGGCTGGAAATGGTCAACTGTACACCCTTCCATGTATGGTCTGCAGCTGTCCAACAAACCCCTGTATAGGGCAGCCATGTGGCAGAACTGTGTGCATACATATAGGCACACACATCACCAACACAGCTAGGGCACCTCCATACCTACACACACCACATCTGCACAGTCCAGTTGATAAAGAACCCCCTAACACACGCACATGATGTCAACCAAAAGGCTCAGCCTAGGTCTCTGGCAAGCTCACAACACAACCTGTGCATATGTTGATACCTGATCCCTGTCATCCATAACATTGATGCAGGGACATGCTAATATGGTTCTGATGCACAGAGTAAATGTACTAATATTTAGCAATGTAATGCTGTTTAACATGTTATTAGCTAGAAAGTGTAATGCTTACATGTCAGGATGTGTAGCTGTACAGTCATGATGCATAATAGCTGTTATTAGCACTGACTGGTTGTGGTCTCCATAATGTATTCAGTTTGTGTTGTGGGTGTCTATGTGTCAGCAGGATGTTGGTCTGCTGTTGTTTCCTACAAGGTGAATGGCACTGTGGTGAGAATATGAATGTGATATCCTGGGTACAGCTGAACACAAATAACAGGTCTGTTTAACAGTTACTGCATGTGCCACATGGCTGATAGGTCTGAGGGGTGTATACAGGTGAGTGCATGGTGGCTAATGTCAGCAGCTCTTCTACAGTAGACAATGGTAAGTGTACTGTGTGGCACACACCAAATGTTTATGAATAACACACATACACACACACACACACACACACACACACACACACACACACACAGAGGCTTTGGTGTTGTTGTAATAAACAGAGAATACTGTACACATGGATGTACTTAATTTTTCAGTGAACTCATTTTGGCCTATGTAATTCCGCCTAAACAAAATAGGCAAAACATCATATCAGTAAATAATCAGTCTGCCAGTTTAATGTCATTGACGATGGTACTGGCAGGGTATATGTCCTCTTCCTCAATTTAGTGAAATCCTGGAGTTGGTAAACGTAAGTTTTCCGGTGTGGCTGGCACAACCCTCCACTTTGGAGGGTGTGGGGTGGAATAGAACCACACATAGTGTGATTAACAACTACTTAACCTGTTAACATAAATTGTACAGTATTACAGCAGACGTAGCTTGGGGATACACACAACAATAACCCCAATGTGGATGACTGTGGCTACAATATCCTCACCCAACTATCTATACCAACTTCAGTATCTCTGTACAGCTGTACAGTGGGGAAGTGGGCATTTACACATCTACTGCTAGTTTTGATAGAATGAATTTCCACAAGATGATTCCTTTGAAATGTTTGCTTTTGCCAGTCAGTTCTCGGACAAATGATCTCCTGGGACATGTATTTTCTGCAAACTGAAGTAGATCCCTTCACATACACAAATACTTACTTGGCAACACTGACAGTAGAACCCCTACCTAGGTACTTATTGCTACTAATGTGTTTGGCTTCAATTGCAAATACCACACAGCTTTTAGGATGAAGTGTGTCCCGAGTTTCATGTTAAGTGAAGAACATTGTTGGGCCTTGTACAGTATGGTAATGGGGGATGTACTGGATGTTAATGAACAATACATAGTATGACACACTGTCATATACACATTGACAAACACATAACAGTCAGAGACACATCTGAGAGACCTGGGTTTATCAGTGCTAACTACCTTGTCAGTGAGCCCATTCTGTTACAGAGAATCTGCACACAGCACATGCATTATTGGACCAGATAGTGCAATCAGTTACCTGTATGGTTGCTGGTGACAGTGGTCCCCATACAGTGGACCTTGGGACATGTACTGGGGGTACCATGGTGTAAATGCAGTATACCCAGCACCGACACCCCACATTGGATATTTTACTCACTGAAACCCATGATAATGCTCTGACATACCCACAATCACACATTGACCAGGACTGCAATACAATCCCTCGTCTGTCTAATCAGTGCTACTACAGGGATATGCATTTATTGCACATGCCACAAGGATAGTAGGGTGAGGGTTTGTCATGGCTCTCCTAATGTCAGCAACATCATTATCCTTTAAAATGTATGGCAAGGTGTATTGTATTTGGAGAATGTGGCCTCAGAATGCTGTATCCTACAACACACCAACACACACACACACACACACACACACACACACACACACACACACACACACACACACACACACACACACACACACACACACACTCACACACAAACACTTGCCAGGACTCAGAGGGTAACCCATGCCTATCTACCCATTTGTACAACAGTGTTATGCTGGTACAGCAAGCTCCAGGTAGCCCATAGGGGAAGAGTGTAACAAGGTACATTTAATGTCAATTACAGCAGCAGCCATTTCTAACTATGGCAATGGGGGGGTGTAGTGGGTGAGAAGGACATCAGGGTATTATCAACTATGAGTTTACAAACACACAGACACTGTTATTCTCAGTAATGCACACTGACACATTTGTCAGTATTGGGCACCATAGGCACAGGTGTTCCTAGGTGTGTACCAGGCTAATGTCCATGGAGAGATGAGAAGAGTATGGGATGAGGGTACATTGGTATCAAGCCACCTGACATTTGTCAGCAGGCCATCTATTACCTGATGCCACTTGTGTGATTCCCAGGGTGACAGTTAAATGCAACATGCAATCATATGGTTTTCTCTTGTAGAGGGCCAGTGAGGTTCTCCAATTGACATGAATACAACATATATTACATAACATGACCAGTGTCTGGTTTGGAGACCTGTATCCAAGCAGGTTCTGTTGACTGTGGCAGTCTAGTTGAGGTATCCATGGCATGTGGCACATACAGGGTGGGGTTTCCTAGCTGTGGCATTCATAACATAGCTAGGCAGACATGTCAGTGTCAAGTCAAGCATAGATTGCCTGTAAGCAGCCAAGATGGATACCTGACATCTGCACATCTGTACAAAGGACAGACAGAAATCAACTAGCCAACAGGTTATGCATTAGGATGAATGTTTTGACAGATAAACGTCTGACACTGATAGGTATGCCTTTACTACATGACCGCAGCCCTCAGTGACATATCCTATACACATAGTAGTTTACAGTTAATACCCATATATCAGATCAATATCCAGTAGCAAATATTTAATAACATACAGCTCACACACCAAGAACACGATAGTTCAGCTTTGCATGCAGGGGTGTATGGTTCCAGTACTATAGTCTCCAATCTACTCTTACTTGGGAAAGCACTGTTAACAGTAGTAATGTAATGATACAATATATGCATGTGTGACTGCATATAACCTGCGATACTACCCATGTGTTTTGAAACACATACAAAGAGAAAAGATTGTTGTACTAGCCATATATATGTATATTATATATATATATATATATATATATATATATATATATATATATGTGTGTGTGTGTGTGTGTGTGTGTGTGTGTGTGTGTGTGTATATATATATATATATATATATATATATATATATATATATATATATATATATATATATATATATAGGTCCAGGATTAATGCTCGACCAGCCGTTTCGCCAAATGTGAAACAGCTGGGCATACTTATGCAAAAGTGCTTTTCACCGAAGAAGCACTTTTGCTTAACTATGTCTGTTGCGGAGATCACACTACAGTGAAGATAAGGGAAAATTCCCTTTTCCCCACTGTAGTGCGACCTCGGAGTGAGAATATAAAAGAAGGGGGTGTGTGGGGGTGCAGGTGGGCTTGCCCTCCTGCAAAAATGTAAATGTAATGTTTAGTTTTTTTTTTTTTTTTTTTTTTATTTGAACACACTAACGAAAGCACTTTTTCGGTAATGCTTTTGTTAAAGTGTGTTTGTTGATAGTGGATTCGGACTGTTGGATTTTTGTTTAACAGTCCTAGATCCTTTTATATATATATATATATATATATATATATATATATATATATATATCTATATATCTATAAACTTATTTTGGTTTTATGTTGTCTGGTTTTGTTTTACATTATTTGAAGACAACTAGGTGGGGGCTACGCTCCCCACCACCCTTTAACATATATTCTAACACCGAGATCACACTTCTTCTTTCAGCTTTTCCCGGTTAGGGGTCACCACAGCAGATCACCTTGTCCGCACATTGAATGGCAGTGGAGTTTTACAGTGTCAAGTTGCCAGCCCAGCACCCAACCTTCCACAGAAGGCACACTCACACACACACCTAGGGCCAATTTAGAGTGCCCAATCCACCTGCAGCATGTCTTTGGGATGTGGGAGGAAACCGGAGCACCCGGAGGAAACCCATGCGACCACAGGGAGGACATGCAGACTCCGCGCAGAAGGCACCCCAGCCGAGGATCGAACCGGAGAACCTCTTGCTGTGAGGCGGCAATGCTAACCACTGCACCACCGTGGCCGCCCTAACACCGAGATCACACTATAGTGGGTAAAAGGACATATACCTTTCAATTGCATTAGAGTACTACCTGTCAGTGAAATGAGTTTTAGGTGAAGTGACACGTGCCATATATATATATATATATATATATATATATATATATATATATATATATATATATATATATATATATATATACATAGAGAGAGAGAGAGATAAAAAACGTATGCCAATAACATGTAGTGGAGTCATACCTCAGTATCAATAGTCACAACTTTTTAGTGCAAGGGGATGTAATGTAAGTATTGCAGGTATAAATGTCGAATGTTGCTACAGTAACAGGGGTTTTATCAACAGACATGTTGTGTAGGATGTCACTTCTGATACTGACATGTACACCATCAGTTACTGACAGACATCATAAGATCATCATAGTGAAGTGCCACACAAATCACAGTAATGATCCTGTGGGATACAGCAGAGATATGACCAATAAATGTGGACAGTCTAACACAATCTGGTCAGTCCAGAGGTAGACTCAGAAATCCTTAGTGCAAGATGTGTGGACCAAGCCTGACAAAGTGGATGTAATGTAAATGGGGATAGCACAGAAATACTGGAATAGATAAGCTCAGACAGTTGATGCTTTCACACACTCCTGTCTGTCCTAACACTTATTAAGCGGAGGAGCAGAGGTCCCAAGCCCACCTACTTCCCACTAGTTTGTGACATATATTTTCACAGCATTCCACTGCTTTTTCAGAAATACACAACACTTATGGTGGCCAGGCAACAGTACATCTGAGCAATATCTGGACATAGCATCACACTAGGTAAATACAATAAACTGTTAGGCATGTCACAAAGCACTGTGCTAACTACAGGCAGACTGCCACAATAATGACCCAAGTTTCCTATGGGGGAATATACATGTGCTTTCAAATATAGCAGGCACTACAGGCATGTAACAGCATGGAGAAACAGACGCCAGTGTGAAAGTGCGTACCCACAACCAATCTGATCCCAGTCACATTATGGTAAGCCTAATTAATAGTACAGTATATGGACTGTGTGACCAAAACCATCCTCATATGTGCCACTCACACACTAACCCTACATATACTGGCCCAATGCACAGTGTAGTCTGATGTCTGACTGTGGTATGGGGCATGTCTCAGTCTGTCCCTACAAACATATACTGATAGGGTACCATAAACTGGAGCAGCATACAACGTCAAATAAGAAGGTGTGCTCTGCACTCTTGTGGGAGGAGAGAGTAGATTCTGCCTTTCTGGCCTGGGGGTTTCTGGCTAGAGGCTTATTGTGCCTGCTTATTTGAAATGTTTCTTTCTGAAATGGTATGCCTTGTTTGCTGTAGCATAGACTATATTCAGACCTGCTGAATCCACCTTTGTTTGTATCACTTGAGCACTAATCCAGGCCATCTTTTTTTTTGGAGAAGGTTCCCCTGCACCCTTTTGGTTAGAAGAGTGCAATTAGAACTTGTCTGATCAAAGACTGCTGGAAATGGGCTCAGTTTCTATCTCTTATTGGTCAATTGGTTAATTTTCTTAAATCAGTTTGCTCATTTGCTACTGTTAAAAAAATACTCTTTATGCATTTACGCTTAGTTAGGGTTAAACTATTCCTGGGGCCATACATTCTGCTCTTCAAATTTTCCCTTAGAACTCGTCAGTTTTTTAGTTTTAGCACTCAAATCTGTTTCTTTGAGCTCTGCACTTGTTCAGAACTTGTAATCACTAAATAAGATACTAATTACTACAGCACTTAACTTTCCTCACTTATCTAGAAGAAAACAGTTTTTAGTACTTAATAAATAAGCACCTATCCAGGCATGTCTAAGGGTCAGCTCCCTGTGTTTTCTCCTGTCTACCTGATGAATCTGGGCATCTTGGGACAATGCAGTAATTGCCTCATGTACACAGACAACCCTCTCCTCCTACCACCCAACACTACAACCTGTGACAGATGCACTTATATAGCCAAACTGGAAGCAAAGCTCTCTTCAGCCAAGACTGGACTAGACAGTCAAGAGGAGAAGGTAAACACTTGCACTACACCACACTCATCACATAGTCCCTCAAAACCTACACCACCAAAATCCACACATAGAAACACAAAAACATTTGTGGAGGCTCTCAATAATATTTTTTTCAAGCAACAGAGACCTCCAAAGCAGTAACGTAAGCAATCGCCAGCCCACAACACAACCCAAATGACACGTAGCCCACAGATTCAGTGTGGCAATCAACCACAGCCCATAAGGCAAAACAACGTACCCAACACACTAGTAATAGGTGATGCTATAGTCAGTCACACTGATGTCCCTGTCACCAGGCTAAACAAGGAGAAGGCTACTGTCAGCTGCCAGGATCTGTCACATAACCCACACACTCAGGTCACACCACAAAAAGTACAAATATGACTCTGCCATTGTCCATGTTGGAGTGAACGACCTGAGTCATACCTCCCTGGACTATATGAAAAGAGACATGGAAGAGCTCTCCAATCTTGTAGCCCAGACAGGTATGACCCTAGCCCTGAGTAGCATCCTGCCATTGCCCAGAATGATACTGCAGTACAAGGGCAAAATGACTGACATCAACAAATGGCTAAGCTTCTGGTGTCATTCTAAAAGGATCCAGTATCTCACTGCCTGGGATAACATGATCGACAGACCACAATGTTTGCCAGAGATGGCCTGCACCTGTTGCCCTTGGGATTTCGGATTCTGGCTAAGGCTCTTTCCACTCCTATAGTGCCTTTTTAGGCAAGGTTCAAATGACAAATTCACCACCATAACAGGTACAAGCAAGCAAAATCTGAGGGTAGTGCTACTTAATGCTAGAAGTCTAAACCTCAAAATGCATTCACTCAAGGCACTCCTTAAAATGGAGAACATCGACATCTATGCAGTGGCAGAGACCTGGTTCAAGGCTCCAGAGAGCACCCCTGCATTACCAGGCTATAATTCATACCACCCCTTTCAGCCACCTAACCTGGACCGAAACAATAAAGGCAGAGGCATGTCCATATTCATTAAGGATATCCACAACTCCAGACTAGTTGCTCAGCATAATGCATCCGAGATTATCCAAGTGCAACTAACTCTGGACAAGACCGCAATCCAAATTGAACTTGCTACAGATCCCCCACCATGCATCAGGATTCCCACTACTCATTTCTTGATACACTGGAAAATATTAGGGTACAACCCAACACCCTAATAATGGGTGATTTCAACTACCCCACCATTATCTGGGAAAACTTCTCATGTACTAGCTGCACCCCTGCATTACCAGGCTATAATTCATACCACCCCTTTCAGCCACCTAACCTGGACTGAAACACTAAAGGCAGAGGCGTGTCCATATTCATTAAGGATATCCACAACTCCAGACTAGTTGCTCAGCATAATGCATCCAAGATTATCCAAGTGCAACTAACTCTGGACAAGACTGCAATCCAAATTGTAGCTTGCTACATATCCCCCACCATGCACCAGGATTCCCACTCCTCATTTATTGATACACTGGAAAATATTAGGGTACAACCCAACACCCTAATAATGGGTGATTTCAACTACCCCACCATTATCTGGGAAAACTTCTCATGTACCAACTCTTTTGCTCAATGTTTTCTGAGAATTCATAAATTCCAACAACTTGGATCAACTTATCCACACCCCCACCAGGGCAGCAGTATCCTAGACGTGGTCATTACCAACATGGGTGACTGGTGTTCTACAACAAAGGTCAATTCCTCTTTGGTCAGATCCGACCATGAGCTAATCACCCTAGACATCCACATCCTGCCCCCACCCACCATTAGGAAAACTACCATAAAAAATGTCTCCAAAGCCAACTTAAGACACAAGTGGCAAACTTTACGACACCCATGCTTTGGACAATAGAGGTACAACTGCTGAATCCTACACAATTGCACCTTATAAGCACTTACACGAGTGCATGGATCATGCTATCCCTAAAAGAACCAAGATGCTATCCTCCAAAAAAATGAAGCCAATCTGGTGGTCCCTGCCATAAACAAACTCTACAACAGAAAAAAAAACTGTTGCAAAAAAGAGTAAAATACCATGATTGGAGGAACTCCCTGGTCAGCCTCAGTAAGAAGCTGAAATCCCTCATAAAATCCTCCAAAGCTAGTTACAAAAACAAAATTGCCACTAATTCTAAAGACAACAACAAAGCATTCTATAGCTATGTCAAGAATCTTACTGGCAACACTCAGATCTGTGCTGAGTTACAGCACAATGGCAGTAAATATACAGAACCAACTGATATTGCCAACATCCTGGCAGATCGATTCAGTGCTAACTTTACCCCCCCTCTCACCCCCTAAATGGTCCATCTCTATATCAGAGGAATATAAAGTTCCTGTAATCACGGCTTCACAGGTAAAATCTACACTCTCCAAAGCCAAGAACACAGCATCCATGGAAACTGACAACATCCCAGGTTGCGTTGTACATGGACTACAGAATGAACTGACACCCCACCTAAGTACCATGTTCAATCATAGCCTCACCTCAGGCTTTGTGCACACTGAATGGCACACAGCAACAGTTATCCCACTCCAGAAAGAGGGATCCACCACAGACCCCAGGAACTACCGCCCCATTAGCCTGATGAGCCTGGTCTACAAGGCCATGGAATGTATCATCATGGAACTTATAAACAAAGACTTTAGTAATCTCCAAACTCTGGACCCTACCCAGTTTGAGTTTGTCAAAGGCAGATCATGTCTCCTAAATGTGATAGACTTCTTTGAAGCAGTCACCAAAGCTGTAGACTAGGGTAAGGTGGTTCACACAGCCTATCTAGATCTCAACACCATCCCCTACTCTGGAATTATAGATAAATCACTAAACTAGATATAAATCCCTATGTCACAAGATGGGTTGCCAACTGGCTCACTGACAGAACCCACACTGTGAAAGTAGCAGACTCCAAATCCAAATTTAGACCAGTGACAAGTGGAGTACCACAAGGTTCAGTCCTGGGTCCTCTCCTGTTTGGTATCTACTTCTCTGAAGTACAGGCTAACACAGAAGGTCTTTGGCTAACGAAGTTCGCAGATGACTGCAAACTAGGAGCCATAATCAAAACTTCTAACGATGTAGACATCCTACAAAAGGGCCTCACTGAGACAGATGCCTGGTGTCAAAGCCATGGCCTCAAGCTCAATGCCAAAAAGTGCATTGCCATCCCCTTTGGTAAAAACTCTGTACACATGAACTATCACATAGGCAGCAGTAAACTTAACACCAAAAGTGTGATAAGAGACCTTGGGACACAGGTGGACAGTAGTCTCTCATTTGATAATAACATTGCCACAGTAGTCAGGAAATCCTTCTATGTGGTACACCTCATCACAAAAGGTTTCTCATCCAGGAAAAAAGAGGTCATTGTTCAGCACGACTCATCACTCATTAAACTCATTATAGGGTACAATGCCCCTTTTGGTATGTACCTCACAAGACATCTACAACAACTGTAAAAGCTGCAGAAATACCTCCCAAAGAGTACTACCACCTCAAACAGATGCCTTATACAGACCATCTCAAAAATCTCCAGCTTTACTCTGTCACATATTGCCTACTCAGAGCCAATCTCTGCCTAACATACAAAGCTATGTCAAACCCAGAGCTGTTGGACATCCTCCACTTAAAGAAATCTCAATCCCTCCAAGCTACATGCTCTAGGGACCTAAACCTTCTCACTTGAATAAACAGAAAATGCTGGAGAGATAGATTCCTGTCCCAGAGACTTCCCATACTCTGGAACAAACTACCTATCTATATCAAATAAAGCTCCTCATTAGCGTTCTTCAAGAAAAATCTTGATGATTGGATGGGAAATAGGAAATTCACCCCGGGGATCACTTCTGTGGCCCTCCTCAACAGTGGCACAGGAAAATAATTTTCCTGGGTGGCAAAAGTCAGGGTACCTTTTTGGCTAGGCTTATATAGGCCCTAGGGCCAATAGCCTAGTACCTACCTATGAACCTATGAACCTATGATAGAACAGGACCAAGAGCAATGACATCTACCACAGTCTGTATACAAGTAACATATTCACAATACACACTATGTCAACAATCACCATAATTACACAGACCTCACTACTGTACAGACTACAACAGAATGCCCAGGTTTTGTCATCAAATATAAGGCCTACTGTACATAACATGTCTAGCAGTCTGATATCTCACTGGCTTGTTATCAGGTATGATGTCAGTAAATAATGATATACTGTAAATATGCACCTCTTACTGCATGACATATAGACAAAGGGTGACAGACATGGGGGGGCAGAGGCACAAACGCAGGGCCAATATTGACATAAGTCTGTGATAAATTTAGAAAATTCCTGGTGTAACAGGGTTTGTTCTGACATATCTCTTCTGAGGGATATGAAGTCAGTAACTCACATGGATGTCACCATGTACTGACTGCAATCATCAGAGTATGCTACTGCATCTCTAAAGATAGGAAATGTGTGAGTAACACAACACATGTAAGACTCCAATCTCTGGCCAGTTTGCAGATAGCCCAACAGGTGAGAGTTTCCTCAACCATATAACATTGTCATGCCAGACTTTAAATCATGTAGAACAACCATATCCACACAAACCCTGTTAAACTGACATTACTTCAAATGTAGAACAGTAATACTTCATTCTGTCCCCATGTCTGGAACATCCTCCTTCTGTTTGTTGGCCTGTCTCCACAGTGTATGTTGTAAGAGGTATTTCCAACTACCCTCTGTGATGCTGTTTGTCAGACACCCACACAAAGTCCTGCTCACAATGATGGAAAAGGGCCAACACCCACATGAAGGGTTTAGTTATAGGAGTATACTGCCATGCAATTGGCTATAGGAATGATACCACAGATGTTCCACATGCAATTAGCAAGTGGATGACTGCAATTCATGCACAGGCCATCAGCTGATCATGAGCATTCCTTACAAAACTCAAGCTGATGCCTATGCAAAACAGATGTACTTTTCCGCATTCATCAGAGAGGGAGAGAGATACTGAGAGACAGAAACAAAGTAAGAAAGGAATGGAGTAAGAGAGTAAGAGCCAAGCGTGTTTTTGTATGATCCATGGGTAAAGAGTGGTATCTGGGTATTATAATGGTTGCCTATATTATTTACTATTCCATACTGTCATGTAGTAATTGCACATTGCTGTACACATTTATGGCTGAAGATTGTCTACAACAATCTCTACAGTGTTTGAAAACTGTTGGCCTTGTAATGTGGACATTGGAACATATAGGTCCTTAATATAATGATGTAGTAAACCCCACACTGCAATGGATCCTGTCATTACACAATGACCCGAACACCCACACAGGATACTGATGACACACCCACACACTTACCAGTGCTGAGTTTCAAATCTCTACCTGAGTATGTATTGCTATTACAGTATTATGCAGTTTTTGCACATGCCACAGAGCTTACATGTTGGAGAGCTGTCCAACGGTATCTTTGAAGGTGAGTAACATCAGCAACAGTGCTAAAGGAAGGATAAGGGAAGTTTAGTAAGTGTGAACGTCCACAAAATCAGGTGTCAACAAAGACACACACACACTCTCTTTCAGGCAAACACACCCATTATCACAGTTGGCAGCAACAGGATTAGAACTCCTACCTAACTTGCTACGCTACTGTATTACACAGTTATCACAAGCACCACAGAGCTTATATGGCTGAAATATGGCCAACGAGTTATTTCAAGGTGAATGACATCACCAGGCTTGCTAAAGTAGGGCAATGAGAGGTGTAGTGAGTGTGAATGGCTTCAAAATCATTAATATCCACACACACACACACACACACACACACACACACACACACACACACACACACACACACACACACACACTTGCCAGTACTGGGATGCATAGATTAATTGCTTCACAGGTGTGTAGTAGGTGAATGGGCCTGAAGGCTGCACAGGGCTATGCAAAGGGAATACCTGGGCATCAGGCCACATGACAATAGTCTCTAGTGTGGATCATGGGTGTAGTCCCTGGAGTGTTCCCCAGGGGTGGGTATTGTATTTACCATCTACTCATCTGGGTTACTATTGTGGGTGGCCAGTGATGTGCACTGCTTCCCATGTATGTGATCTATATTCCATAACATGGACAGTGTCTGGGTTGTGCACATGTCCTGCATGCATGTTCTTTGATGTGTGGAAGTCTACTTGAGGTCTCTGGGGCATGTTGTGTGGACAGATTGTTATCTTCTAATGTAGCATTCCTGACCTCATTTGGTGAGATCTGGCTAGGGAACTGAGGTCGTGCTTCAACCTACATTGACAGCATGATACAGGTATTCAGTGGAGGTAGTGGCATCTGTCCATACAGGGCATGTGTATAAGGCATGGTATTCCCTTTATGGGTTACATTTGCAGATTCTACAGTTGTTGCAGGTGTCCAGTGGGGAACATAGCAAAAGGGCCACTGTAAGCATTTATTTGCCTACTTTTACTTGCTGGATAACACATACTCAGTCAGGAGATGCAACACATCACAGTACTTTCTGATGTCAGTGGCACTGTTGTGGTCAACAGGCATGTAGTCCACTGTAATCACACTGTGGTTACTATCTGTGAGGCAATATGCAGGGAACTACCAATATAGTGGTTGTTGCCTAGCCAAGTGTGTTTCTGTATGAGACATGGGTGGAGGGTGTTCTCTGAGTAATAGAAGGGTTGCTTATATTGTTCACCAATCCATAATGTCACATGTAGGGCTATGGATGGTCTATACCAGCCTCTCTGGTGTTTGACATCTGTTGTCCTTGTAAGGTGGACATTGTGAAATATACTAGGTCTTCAACATAATAATTTTGCAAAACCCACCCTACAATGGATTCTGTTATTACACAACCTCCTTACAGGATACTCCAGAGCCCTACCTACCTATGCATTGCTACTAGAGTGCACTGCATTTACCTCATGTGCCACAGAGCTTGCAGGATGGATGTTGATCCAAGAAATTTCTAAGGTGAAGAACATCAGCAGCCCTTGTAAATACTGACATTGGGTGATTTAGTGGGTGAGAGATCCCAAAAATAACTTTATCCTAAACACACATATATATTTGTCAGGAGTGAGGTTCAAACCTCTATCTAACAATGTTTACAGACGATTATGTTACGCATTTATAACATGCACCACTGACCTGACATGGTTTAGGGTTGGTAAAAGGTACTTCTAAGGTAGATGATATCTGCAGGACTGCTAAAGTCAGGCTCTAAGATGTGTATTGGGTGTAAATAATATTTAAGGTGACCACATGCATATGTACATGCACAACCACTTGCACAGATGAGATTCAGACCCATACCTGTGCAGTTACTGCTACTATATTGTTCTGCATTTATGGCACATACCATGAAGCTTGCATATTGTAGAGCTCTCCACATGTATCTTTGAAGGTGACTAACATCAGCAGCAGTGGTAAAGGGAGAGTAGTAAGTGTGAATGTCCATAATATCAGGTATTATCAAAGAAACACACATTCCTTCACACAAACGTACACAGTTACCACATGTGGGGTAAGAACTCCTTCCTATCTAGTATGTTACACTATAGCATTACACAGTTAGCTCAAGTGCCACAGAGCTTTTAAGGTTGAGAAAAGACCAGAGGGTTATTTCAAGGTGACTGACATCAGCATGAGTGCTAACATGGGCAATGGGAAGTGCAGTGTGTGTGAATGGGCCATAAACCATTCCTCTGCAAGCACACAAACAACACTCAGTTACACACAACTTTACATTTGACAGGACTGGGTACACAAATGCTAGCTGAATACTAATTTGTACTATCATGTTACACAGTTATCACAAGCACCACAGACATTATAGGGCTGAGGGATACCAAAAGCAGTGTCTACAGTGATTGACATTAGCACATCATGTGATATTGGCCAATTGGATGCTTGGTGGGTGGGACAGGCCTTGTGATGGAAATCTCTCTGTCACTGTCTGTCTCTCTCTTCCCCACATCTCTGTATGTGTATGTTTGACATATTATAGTGTGTTGGTCTTGGATATGTGTAAGTAATCCTATCCAATGTGTGTGCAAAGCATGAGTGGTGTGCAATGTGGTGTGTGTGCACAGACATCTGCGAATGACAGATATGTATAGTCCACTGTTGTTGTCAGACATGGGGTTCATTTCTCTAAGTGTAGGAGCATGCCCAGTATGACCTTCTGTATCACATATGTGAATCCATTCCAGGTAGGTTGTACTCCAGTCCAGGATTTGGTGTTTTACACCTAAAGCTAGCGACCTGTTTCTGCAGGATATCTGTAGATAGGTTGACAATATGGAGTGATAATGGGTGAGAGATAGTGGGATACTGTAACTATTATGTCTGTGCTGCTTGTGTTACAGGGTTGGTATTAGCAGAGATATTCAGACATATGTACTGTTTTACACTCTGTTGTGTTATGTCATCAACTATTGACAGATATACTTATTTGCTCACAGTTATTTCCTGGGAAATAAAAGATGAATGAAGCTGTGTCTAGTATTCTGGTCTGCAGTCTACATATTCTTGCACACTCATGCCATTCTGGAAGGGTAGCTGCAGACACTTGCTGATGGTTCTGTGTAAATGGTCCAGCACCTTGGTACTGTGGTGGCTGAGGATTCCCTGCTTGTACATATGTTGATGTAACAGAATGGCCGTATCCTGCTGTGGCCATACCCCTCAGCTGTACAGATTCGCCAAAGTTACCCAGAGGCAGGTGTCATATAACTGGTCATTTCCCTTTCACATTGTTGTTTACAAGCAGGTTTGTAGCCACCCATTAGTGGGTCTGCAGGCAGGAGTAGTACTGGTACACTTCAAAGTTTCAGACTTCACACACTCCATGACGTCCATGCTTCTACACCCCCCACTCTGTTATTCTATCCTCTTCCTAACATTATGTGAGCAATATCTGAGAAGTATCCCTATAATTGTTCCTTCATCCCAGCAGTAGTTAGGGGTTGGTTCACAGTTCATGCAGTAGGATATTGTGGGCATGCTACTGGGATTTGTTAACATGGCCTTGCATTTGTGTTACTTGGACTGTGTTATGTTGTTAGTTGGGACCCCATGAGATAACATACATTGACAGTATGGGTGAGGCACAGGCCTTTGACAGAGGACTGTAGGGAATTTGGTAGTGATGCAGGCCATCTGTAGCAGGCCAGTGCATTCTGTCACTCCTAAATTCCCAAGCTGTGAGCCACGGGTTTCCCCTGGGGTGACAGGGTAATTGTGTGAGGTGTTAATGGCAATAGTTCCTGTCCATATTAATCCACTGGCCTGGATGCTGGCAGGGTGCTGCTTACAGCTAGGGACACACCGGCATGGGACACCTCTTCAGCATGATGCATGCTGTGGGTATTCCCATACAGAAGTGGGGGTCATGCTGTACTCATTCCCAACAGCAGGGATATGACATTTGATAAACCTGTGGCTGATAGTGGGGTGAGCTGAGTGCATGTGTGATATGGAAGCTTCTTGAAGCTGACTCACAGATATACCTGGGGCATTCCCCTTATGCTGCCTTGTGCGGGGACAAAGGCAGTCTCTCATTACTTCATAACTGTGCATTTTGTGGTCTGCCAGTGATTGGCCAGACTACATCTGTATTCCATACTACACAGACAACTAATGGGCTGCTAACCTGTATGTACAATTCCAAAGGTGTGTGCAGTTGACAGTTACATTTTATGTACTCTGTCTAGGCTACTTCCCTCTGTGTATTGTGTGTATGTCTGGGCCAACATTCATGGCATGTCCATCTTTCAGATGGTGACAGATATTGACATCTGGACAGTGAGTATGGATGACTGCTGAATTGGGTATTGCTGAGATTCATTGTGTTTGGTACTGCAGTTGTCAGAACATGTCCCTGTCATCAACAGTACTGGTCATAGGCCACCAAGACACAACCCTCCATGCCTAAATGCTGACCACTTCCACACAATGTAGAACTCGCAACAACGTAACACACAGACCCCTGCATATTGTACGCATGCAACAATCTATCCTGTAAACTGGGCCAGCTCAGGTAATCTGTGCTCCACTATTATTAAACACACATGTACATGTTACTGCATTTCTACATAGGATTGGGGGTGGGGGCACACCTGACAACTGTAAACATTTGCTATGACTATACTGGTATTTTAGGTACTCTTTTGGCTTCCAATTTGTTTGGTATTATGACCTATTATGCAGACTAGAAGCATATCAGTAGAGTACAGATCTTAGGTTTTATTGACCTACACTTCAGTTTCAGTCTTCCTACCCTTCAGAACTAACATACAACTGTCAGAACTGTTGTAATCTGTCTGTGCAGGTCTGGTGGAGTGCTGTTCACCATTGCCATCAATTGGAAGCCTTAGCACAGCCTTTCTTTATGGTCATCTACACCTGTCCTGCTGGCTGAGGCTGGTCTTGGGTATATGAACCTCACTGACATGCATGTGTGTGTCCTAGGGACAAACATTTGGGCCACCACATGCACTGCAGTGGGATTTGTCACCTTGTCTAGTACTGCCTACTTTGTTGACACCAGTATTTGTTATGGATTTCATGCTGCCCATATAGGTGTCCACTATCTTCTGCCATCCCATTCAGCCACCCGATTCCCTTGCATGCTCACATCCATACCATAGATACAACTAGCAGAACATACTATTCCATTCAGCAATTAATAGGAAGAGTGACTTAATTTGAGGCTGTGCCACTATTGAGGATGGTGCTGGAGGGCTGACTATGTCGGATGCACATAGTATACTCCCTATACATGGTAAAGAACAGGTAGTGTCATGTTTGGCATCCCTTTTACTCTATGTGCTAGTGAGAGAGAGGTGTCATGTGTTATATGTTCCTTCTTTGCCAATTACTGGGCATACTGGGCATGCCTCCTTCTGCCTACATAGGCAGGCTCAGGTTGTTCCTCCTCCGAGTCCCTCTGTGCCTGTGATGGCCTTGGCAATGGTGGAGGGATGTGTGTCCCTGCCTCCTGCTGTTCCTGCTGCAGCTGTTTCCACAGGATCATATTGTGTAGCATGGCACATACAATGAAAAAATTTTATACACATAGCTGAAGAGTACTGCAAGTCTCCACCAGATATGTCCAGGCACTGGAACCGTGACTTGAGCATCCCAAACACACACTCTGTTATGACTGTGGTTTGTGAGTGTGCCTCATTATGGAGTTCTTGTTCAGGTGTGTGTACATTTCTGAGGGGTGTCATCAGCCACAACTTCTGTGTGTAACCAACATCCCTCACTCGGTGGCCATATGGGATATCCCCACTGGCAAATATCTGGTACAGCTGTGTCATATGCCAGATGTGGGAGTCATGATAGCTTCCAGGGCTGCCAGCACACACATTCAAGATAATGCCCTGGACATTGCACACAATCTGGCAGTTGATGGAGGGGAAGTCCTTGCTGTGTATGTAGACCCTAAACCATTCACTGGTTGGTGCTTTGATATGTATGTGCGTGCAGTCTATAGCACCCACTACCTCAGGATATTCTGCTATTTGGTGGAAGAGACACATATTGCTGGCCAACGGCTCATGGTTGCTGATGAAATATATGTACTCACTGGCATGTACTGACATAGCATCCAGGAACTGGTGGAGTACCCTGGATGCTGATGCCTGTGACATCCCCATGATATACCTAGTTGGCCTTTGGAAGGTACCTGTGGCTAGTATTCTTAAGCCTACACAAACATTGGTAGCCACTGGGATGGGTTCCCCTCTGTTCGTTCTGTGTGTGAGGTGTGGCCAGCACAGCTCAACAATTTGCTGTAAATTGTCCCTGTCCACCCTATAGTGCTCGATTATCTCCAGCTCATGTAGCCCCTGGTAGATTACCCTGGGTCTGTACACTCTTCTCCTCCTCCTCACTGTGGGTTGGTCATCAGAATTCACATCCTCACCACGCTCAGTCTCTTCCACATATTGATGTTTGAGAGCCACAGCAGCCCCTAACATTTTGTTAGCTTTGTCAGGTAAAGTTTCCCCATCCGTGTACACCGGTGGTGTAGAGTTTGTGGGAAAAAACCAGAGTGAAAGGTGTTTGCATAGTTTATAGAAGTGTGCTCGGCTGGGCTGCTGCCTGTGTAATTGGCTGATTCTGATACATTTCACCTGCCAGCTATGCTAGTTCTCCTTGATTGCCTTCCTACAGCTGTTTTTCATTCCCATTGCCTTCTCGTTTAAGCCCCAAAGTGCATCACACATACATAGTGCTCAAATGTGAACAGAGCTGCTATTTCCTGTTTTTTTTTTTTTTAAACCTAGTGCATAGCACGCACAGTGGTTTAGGAAATGTAAACACTACTAGGCAGCCTCAGACACATACCCCTTCCTTAGCTGTACTTAGCTAAGGGTAAATACGGGCCACAGAGCTCCAATAAGATTACAGCATGCATGACACTCCACCCTATGAGGTCATCTGCCTCCTAAACTTATACCATGGTGTTGCTGCACCCTTACAGTTGGGTGCAAGCTAACACTAAGAGGAAATCTGTGATTCAGTATCAATCCCCTCATTTGAATAAAACAGAATGCTAATTCATAGTTACCACACTCACACTGAGCCTTCCCCCTTAGCAACCACTATTCTTGGTATTGTTGTCTTATGCATGCCATTGACTATCATGGCAAAATGGTGATTTGGGTTTAATTTCCAACTTTCTTTCTTATTTTTGGGCCAATCGCATTTGTGTACCGCTGCCCTATGCTTAAACAGCCAAAACTGGCCAAAAGAAAAAGTTATTTTTTATAATTTTGCAACTATTTCGCATGCCAATGGTTGTATATTTGGCCATTGGCATGCATACTAGATTGAATACACGCTTTCTTTGGAGCTGTGATACCTCTGTTTTGTAATTTGCAGAAATGTATTTGGTTAGTAACTGAATACATTTCTGCAGGTTACACTATTCCTGCACAGACTCCTGGATGCTTCCTGGATCACTAATTCACCTCATTTGCATGGTTTTCACCAGCAAATGGGGGAATTAACATAGAGCAGTGGTGTCTGTGCAGGAATAGTGTAGGAGCATTTGTTCCCATCCTGGGAGCTCGTTCCTGGATCGCTCATCGCCCATATTGCGTGCAGCAGCTCTTGCACTATTCCTGCACACCGTGCAAAGCTTTCTGAATCCGGGTCTATGTGTCTTATTATCACACAATAGACCAAGCTGTATTAGGTCTGATCCTTCGACCTGACACACACACACACACAGACACATTTATATATATATATATATATATATATATATATATATATATATATATATATATATATATACACATATATAATAACATTCTCTCTCTATGTATATATATATATGAATATATATGTATATATATATATATATATATATATATATATATATATATATATATATATATATATATATATATATATATATATATATATATATATATATATATATATATATATATATATATATATATATTTATTTATTTATATGATTCTAGATTTACTTACTAAATTTACACTTCTAACAAATCGGAAACTGACGACTCCACTTCATTGAACCGTATGAACCGAACCACTTGGCCACCAGGGTGAACTTTGACCTTTACACTAGTGTAGTTTGACCTCAGAGTTGGTATATTTCATTGGCGGGTGTGGGGGTTGAAGCCCCTGGCTTGGATGGGTTTAATTTCTTTCCGTTGACATTTTTTTCCTTGGTGGCTAAGTGGTTCATTTCCCAGGGAAAGCAATTCAGTAGTCTGTGGTTTCGGTTACATGGTGTCTCGATGAAGTGGACTCGACAATTTCTGATTTGAAGAAGTGTAAATTTAGTAAGTAACAGTAGATGCATATATATGAATATATATATATATATATATATATATATATATATATATATATATATATATATATATATACATATATATATATATATATATATATATATATATATATGTATATATATATACATATATATATATATATATGTATATATATATATATATATATATATATATATATATATATATATATCTATATATCTATAGGGGTCTATGTTGTTTTAGCGAAAATACGTTTCATCAAACCGTATTTCCAATAACTCACTTCCGCGAAATTGCATTATATCGAAAATGCACTTTCGTGGAAAAATAAAAATAAAACGTAAATAAAAAAACCTCCTAAACACTATTATAACCAGTGAAAGCACAAAGACAAACTAGATACAAGAAGATAAAATTTATTAAGTGCTTTCATCACAATTACAGTTGACGTTGAAGTGCTTTCATCGCAATTACAACTGTAATTGTGACGAAAGTGCTTAATAAATTTCATCTTCTTGTATCTAGTTTGACTTTGTGCTTTCACCAGTTATCCAGTTTGGTTCTTTTTTATTGTTTGGATTTTATGAACTAAATACTATTATGCAGGGGGGGCAAGCCTCCCTGCACCCCGCACAATCCCCTACTTTAATATTCTCACTCCGAAATTGCACTACAGTGAGGAAAAAAGAATATTCCTTCATCCCCACTGTAGCATGATCTCGGTAATAGTTGGCTTAGTTGTAGATCAACACTACACGTTAATGTACAACTAACGTTACATGCAAACAGTATGTTTTTATTTTTTTTATTTTTCTTTAGTGAAAGTGCATTTTCGATAAAATGTACTTTCGCTAAATTGGGTCTGCGAAAGTACGGTTCAATGATCCATACTTTCGATTATTTGACAAGGACCCATATATAGATATACACAGACAGGCAGACACACACACACACACACACACACACACACACACACACACACACACACACACACACACACACACACACACACACACACACACACACACACACACACACACACACACACACACACACACACACACACACACACACACAAAGATAGGAATAAATATCAGTAGACAGAAAAACATCTGTCTACTGATAGATTGATTCACAAAGGAGTACATCTATCAATTATCTCTTTGCTGATTAAGAAATGTAAGCATATAAAGGAGATACACATGCACAGGTATGATAGGTAGACAGCCCCTGTTTCCTTCTTTATGCAGCTGCAGAAAAAAAACTAAGTATAATAGCCCCCAGCAGCACAGAAGACTGGCCAGGCTCACTGTGTGAATACCCAAACAGAAAACATGCTTCTGAAATAAAACAAAGCAAGACATAAAAAAGTATCGTTCACCAAATTAGTCTTTTGGGTAAGAATGTAAAATTATTTTTCCTTTATTTTCAATTTTAAATGCAGAAGTAAGTAATTCATAACTGCAGAAACAGTGTGCTTCCAGTACAAAACTGCAGTACAATTAATTTAAAAAAAAAAATGCAGAATACCTTCCCCCAGATTCTCAAAAGCTTGCACGGCATGCATGGTTAGTGTTAGATGAAATTTTGCCAATATGGCGGCCGAGCGATCCACGTATGTGCACGTCTGATGTGCATGAGCGCTGTAGCACTAGTGCTGCGTACCCCCAGCCACCGTATGTAAATCACCCTATTTGCAGGTGAAAACCATGCAAATGAGGTAAATTTGCCATCCAAGAAGCAGGAATCAGGGTGCGCAGGACTACCGTTATACATAGAAATGTGCTCAGTTAGTAACCGAGTATGGCACTGCAAACTGCAAAACAGAGCTATGACAGCTCCAAATAAAGGCTGCATAGCATTGAAGAAGTATGCCAATGGTCAAGTAGAAGGCCACTGGCATTGCAAACAATGCCAAATGTACAAAATACTACCTTTATGATATGTCCGCCTATCACGTCCGTTGAAGCATAGGGCAGTGGTCGCAAACGGGACCAGTGGGGAAATAAGAAAATCAACCTAAAAACAACACTCTAACTAAAATCAGTATTCCGCCATGCAGGTCAATGGCAGGCAAAAGACAACCTGGCCAGTGAGTAGTGGTTGCTAAGGGGGGAGGCACAGTGCGACACATGTAACTATGCATTAGCAGGCAATTCTATGCAAATGAAGGGAAGGATAGTGAATCCCAATATTCCCCAGGTTGTGAGGCAGGTCCCAACAGTGTAAGAGTATAAATATCTGGGTGCAAAACTAGGATATAGGTGACATCATATGGTGGTGTGAGGCAAACTGGAAGTGGATTGGAGCCTTGTGGCTTGGGAGTGCCCATAGCTTATCCCAGCTAAACTAGGGGTTTGTATAAACATGCCTAGCACTCTTTACAAAGTGTAAGCGGGTGTAAGCGCAGGCACCGGGTTGTACCGGAAGAAAAAAGAAGTTAAACCAGGAAATAGCAGCTCTGTTTACATTTGAACAAGGAGACAATGGGAAGGGAAAACAGCATTAGGAAGGTAATCAAGGAGAACTAACTGAGCTGACAGGTGAAATGTATCAAAATCATCTAATTACACAGGCAGCAGACCAGCCCAGCCAAGAACTCTACTATAAACTAAGTAAACACCTTCCCCCCTGGTTTTTCCATACTCTATAATACCGGTGTATACAAGCGGGCAAATTTTAACAAACAAACCTAGAAAATGAGAAGGGCTGCAGCAGGCAACATAGAACAACATGTGCAAGAGGCTGAGGGTGGTATGGATGTGAATGTTGTAGAACATCCCACAGTGAGTAGACAGAGAAGAGTGTACAGACCCAGGGTAAACTACCAGGGCCTACATGAGCTGGAGATAGTGGAGCGCTATAGGGTGGACAGAGACCTCCTACAACAAATTGTTGAGCTGTGCCGGCCACACCTGACACACCAAACTGGCCGAGGGGAACCCATCCCAGTGGATACCAAGGTATGTGTAGGCCTAGGTATACTAGCCACAGGTACCTCCGAAAGCACAACTGGGGATATCGGCATTTCACAAGCATTAGCATCCAGAGTATTCCATCAGTTCCTAGATGCCATGTCAGCACATGCCAGTAAGCACATATATTTCCTCAACACCCATGAGGTGTTGACCAGCAATATGCGTCTCTTCCACAAAATAGCAAAATACACTGGGGTAGTGGGTGCTATAGACTACATGCACTTATGCATCAAAGCACCACCTGGTGAGCAGGGTAGGGTCTACATCAACCGCAGTGGCATTCCCTCCATCAACTGCCAGGTTATATGTGATGCCCAGGGCATTATAATGAATGTGTGCTGGCTGCCTTGGCAGCTATGACGATTCACACATATGGCATCTGATGCAGCTGTACCACAGATTTGGTGATGTGGACATACCCTACAGTCACCTAGTGGGGGATGCTGGATACCCACTGGAGCCGTGGCTGATGACACCCATCAGAAATGCACACACACCTGAACAACAATGCCATAATGAGGCACACGCACAGGCCAGACATATAATAGAGCGTGTGTTTGGGATGCTCAGTTCACGGTTCCGGCGTCTGGAAACATCCGGTGGAGCCTTGCAATATTCACCAGCTACATGTACCCAAATTGTTATGGTATGTGCTATGCTACACAGTCTGATCCTGCGGAAACAGCTGCAGCAGTAACAGCATGGGACAGGGCCACATAGCCCCCCACCAATGCCAAGGCTTGTACAGGCACAGAGTAACTCAGAGGAGGAACAAACTGAGCCTTCCCCAGTAGGCAGAAGGAGGCATGCCCAGTATGCCCTGGCCTTGGCAAAGAGGCAATGCATAGCATATGCACTGACACAGTAGGGACCCAGGGAATGACACCTCTCTCTGACTCACACAGACAGTAAAAGGGATGCCAAACATGACACTACTTGTGCCCAACCATGTATAGGGAGTGTACAATGTCCATCCAACACATGCAGCCCCCCAGCACCATCCTAAAGTCCAGCACACCCTCAAGGTAAGTCAATCAAACTACCAATTGCCAAATGGAGTAGAATGTGTTGTTACCTGCAGCTATGGTATGGATGTGACCATGTAAGAGAACTGAGTGGCTGAGTGTTAAGGCAGCAGACAGTAGACACCCATAGTGGCACCAGGACATCTGTAACACATATTGGAGTCACCACAGTAGCTAGTACTACACAGGGTGAAAAAAAAACACTGCGGGAAATGGGCTGAGCAACATGTGTCCATAAGAGCCAGACATGCTAGTCAGGAAGGTTCACATACCTAACAACAGTCTCAGTCAGCAGGACAGGTGAAGACAAACACAAGCAAATGCTGTACTATGGCTTCTGAATGTGCCCTATGCAACCCCTCCCCCAGGCCTACACAGACAGACCACAGCAGACCAGGCAGTCAGATATAAGTTGTGAAGGCTAGGAAGTCAGAAACTAATATGTAGTTAAACAAAGCTAGGATCTGTAGTACACCGTTATGCCTCTAGCCAGCAGGATAGGTAAGACTACAGACTGAAATGGAGTACCTGACATACCAGTACAGTCCTAGCAAATGTGTACAAGTGGCAGGTGTGCCCCCCCATCCAACGTACACTTATAGTAACAGTCAGGAGTGCCCCCCCACTCCTGTGTAGAACAGCAGAAACAGTCAGGTGCCCCCCCCCACTATGCAGAAATGTAGCAACAGTCAATGCCAAATCACCAATGGATTCCCTGCAGACACAGCATGTTATCTGTAAGTGTACAACACAAAGGTCAGCACTGCAGTACAAACTACCTGGACTTGATCCACACATGAAACACAAATGGCCATACTGGGCATGCTCAGACACTTAAAGGAATGAAGGCAATGTCAGTCAACAACATACTGAAAGGTCATACTGGGCATGCTCACACACTTAAACACATGAATGCCATGTCTGCAAACACCAGTCGACCAGACAATATCTGGCAGTCACAGTTCTCAGTGCAGACACATGTCTGTATGCACCACTCCTGCCTTGCACACACAGTGGATAGGAAAACAGACATATATGTAAGGACAACACACTATAATAAGCCAAATGTAGATGGGCATAGATGTGTGGAAGAGGGTGACCATGACAAGGAGCCATCCGCGTCTGTCCCACCCAGCACACAGCCAAAGGGCCAGAAGCACATGAGTTGTGGATGTAACTCATTGCAGATACTAGCTACCAGTACCTGTCAGCATGACAGACTATGTGGTGCATGTGCCAGCTGAGCAACATGACTGTACAAAGAAGTAGACATCTAGTTGCTGTATACGTGCATCTGTGACATATGACCTTGTGTGTGCTCGCATGTGGCATGTCAACCCCTACATGAATGGGGTATGGCCCATGCACACACTGCCCTCCTCATAGCAGTATTATGACAAGCCTGCTGAGGTCGTCCAATGTGAATTACACCTTTAGGAGAACTGTAGCTCAGTAATCTCCATGGCACATCCCATAAAAGCTCTAGTGATAAACTAATTAGGTGGTAGTACTAACCCCAAACCTTGCAATTGTGTGAGTGTGTGTCTCCGACTGAGTAGAGAACAATGCTTTTTAGGCTACTCACACTCTGTACAATTTATATACTCAACTTTGGCAAGGCTGCTGATGTCACTCACCTAGAAATACACCTCTGGGAAAGTCATAGTCCAGTAATCTTTGTAGTATGTTCTTTAACTGTGCACTGCTGTAGTGTGATAAAGTAGTTAGGAAGGTGTTCTAACCCCAAACCTGGCAACTGTGTATGTTTGTCTGTTTCTGGCTGAGTAGAGAGCAATGCTTTTTAGGCTACTCACACTCCGTACAATTTATATATTCAACTTTGGCAAGACTGCTAATGTCACTCACCTAGAAATACACCTCTGGGAAAATTATAGCCCAGTAATCTCTGTAGTGCATCTTGTAACTGCATACTGCTGTAACATGATAACGTAGTTAGGTAGGTGTTCTTTCCCCAGACCTGGCAACTGTGTTTGTGTGTGAATCTGTGTCTGACTGAGTAGAGAGCAATGCTTTTTAGGATACTCACACTCTGTAAAATTCATATACTCAACTTGGGCAAGGCTGCTGATGTCACTCACCTAGAAATACACCTCTGGGAACATCACAAACCTGGAGTCTCTGTAGCGTGTCCTGTAACTGTGCACTGCTGTAGTGTGATAAAGTAGATAGGTAGGTGTTCTAACCCCAGACTTGCCAACTGTGAATGTGTATGTATGACTGAGTGGAGAACAATGCTTTTTAGAGTACTTACACTCCTTAGAATTCATATACTCAACGTTGGCAAGACTGCTGATGTCTCCCACCTAGAAATACACCTCTGGGAAGGTTGTAGCTCACTAATCTCTGTAGCGTGTCTTGTAACTGCGAAGTGCTGTAGTGTGATTTAGAATGGTGGTAGGGTTCCATCTCCATCCATGGCAGTTCTGGATGTTTTGTGTGTGTTTCCATGTCTGTGTATGGAGCAATGTATTATAGGCTACTCACTCACAGTACATTACAAATGCACTATTTTGGCAATCCTGCTGATGTCAGTCATTGTGAAATATACGTTTGGGGAAGAGTTTCTCTAGTAATCCCTGTGATATGTCCTATAACATCTCTATGCTGTAGTGCGATATAGATCTTGCTCAGGGGTTCTATACCCACACATTTCATTAGTGGATATTTTGTGTGTATCACTGTCTGTGTAGGGAACAATCCATTTTAGGCTAGTCACTCGCAGTACAGTTGACATGCCCAAGTTTGGTAATCCTGCTGATGTCATTTATTGTGAAATACACCTTTGGGGAAGATGTACTGGAGTAATGTCCATGGTGTGTGCTATAACTGCATGATGCTGTAGTATAATAAACAAGGTTGGTAGGGGTTCAACTCCCAGACATGACAGGTATGTGTATGTGTATGTAGAGGTGGGTGTGAGTGTGTGACACCTGTGGGCAATGTGGCAGAGGTTTTGCTTATTTCATTTATGGTGGCCCTACTATATATCACAGTGTCAACCATACAGGGATAACAGATGTAAATTAGCTGAGAGGCTGGGGTGCAAAGCCATACCCATACATGTGACATCAAGGCCAACCAATCACAGTTAGCAACCCCACTGTGCCTTCACATGTGACTCACAATGGACATACCATGCCTGACAACATGCTCTGTATGGACAGGTGACACTGACATCAGGGAATGCTTTTAGCATGCTATCAATGTAGGTTTAGGGTAACCTGCTGACCACAACCAGTTCCTGCCACAGTTGGGCAAGACTGGCACATCTAATGATAATCTGTGCTCACATCATGGGCCAGACACCCCAGGTACAGTTCCACATGTCACTGTACATGCATGTGGGAGGTGTGTACATCCTAGACACCATCCATGTCATGGACTAGGGAACACATACATGGCAAGTGATACACAGCATTGGCCACACACAATAGTCACCCAGGTGACTGGATGGGCAATGCAATACCCACCTGTGTGGGAAAATGCAGAAACTACAGGCCTGAGCCACAATGTAGACCATTGTCATGTGGCCTGATGCCAGGGTATACTCATCGCCTACCCTTGTATAGCCTGCTGGCACTGTTGACCACCACACACCTGTGCAGACATGCACCCATGCATGTCAGAACTGGCACCATGTGTGTTTGTGTGTGTGTGTTGTATTGTGCGTATGTCCACATCCACACTCACTACAACCCCCCAGGGCACAATGAAGCATGCTGTCTGATGTCTGACACCTCCTCATACTCACTTTCCATACGACCTTTTTATGACCTGTGTGGTACATGTGATACCTGCCCACTGATATGTTGTAGCAATCCCACTAGTGAAGAGTTGCACTCCTGGTCCTGTCAAGTGTGCCAATGTGTGTGCATCCCTGTGTGAGTGTGCCTGTGTTGATGCAGGCACCTGTTCATGCAGAAAGGCACATGTATGTCACCTACTGTATATCTACTGTATCCCTATTGCAGATGTCACTCACCATCACATATATGTTCTGAGTGCTCCCCAGCAGGTAACCCATGTGGTGCATCCAATAACTGCATTGAACTGTGATAGCACTTCATAGTTGTTGGAGTTTGATACCCTGTGCTGGTAGGTGTGTGACACTAACATGCTTCTGTTTTACTTTCTCACCCCTCCCTGACATATTTACATCTGTCTGCCTCCCCCACTCTCATTCTTGTGGATGTGGAGACACACACCTGCTTTGCTTAGGCAGCAGCATGTGTATTTTAAGTGATGCTCATGATCAGCTGATGGCCTCTGCATGAATTGCAGCCCTCCCCTAGCTGATTGTATGTGGAACAGCTGTGGTAGCATTCCCATAGTCAGTTGCATGGAAACACACTCCAGTACCTGGGAACATCATGGTGGTGTTGACCCTTTTCTGTCACTGTGAGTAGGAATTAGATCTGTTGTTTTGCAAACAGCATCTCAGATGGATTGGGGATTTACCTCTAACAATATACACTGTGGAAAGACGGCAACAAACAGGACGGGGATTTGCCTGACCTGACTACAGACCATAAGTGCTGCTATACTGCATTTGGAGTAATGCTGGTTTAATAGTGTTTGTCTGGATATGACTGTCTTACATGTCACAATGCCCGCCATGTCACTTCCATGTATATGAGGAATCCCCATCTGTAGGGTCATCTGAAGAATGGGCAGTGTTGTGCCTTTGGTCTCATGTGCTAGCTATGGTGCATCTATCTGCAGAATGCAGAAGGTAGTGTGAAGATTGCAGTCTATAGATGGTAAAGGCCATGACAGTTACTGACTTCATATCCCTCATAGGACATATGTTGCAACAAACCCCATAACAATGGCATATTTATGAGGTTATCACAGCAACATGTCTATACCGGCCCTGTGTATGAGCTGTCAGCCACACTTCTTTCAACCTTTGTACATATGTCGTGCATGAAGTGGTGCATATGTGCTACACACCATAAATAGTGTCATCATGTCTGATAACAAGCCAGTGATATGTCAGATTGCTACACATGTCATGTACAGTAGGGGTTATATTTCATGACATGACCTGGACATTCTGTAGATGATTGTACAGTACAGAGGTCTATGTAGTGATGGTGAATGTAGGCAGTTTGTGCATTGTTAATATGTACCTTAGCTTGTGTACAGACTGTGGCGGATGTCATTGTTCTAGCTCCCCTTCTATCTGATGTTACATGCTGCCCCACTGTATGGTACCATTTTGGCATACATGTTTGTAGGGCCATACACACACATGTCCCATACCACAGACAGCCATCAGACCAAACTGTGTAGCAGCCCAGTATATGTAGGGTCATTCTGTGAGCGGCACATATGAGGATGGTGTAGAACAGATAGTCCATATACTGTAATATTATGCTAGCTTACCATATGTGGATGTGACTGTGTTCACATTGGTTGTGGTTATACACTTTCACACAGGTGTATCTTAACCTGTGCAGTGACATGGCTGTTGAGCCTGCTATACATGCAGGTACATATGCATTCCCCCATGCGAGATGTAGGCCAGTGTTGTACCAATCTGCCTGTAGCCTGCTCAGTGCACTGTTACATGCCTAGCAGCTTAGTGTACTTACCCAGTGAGATGCCATGTGCAGATACTTGACAGATGTACCACTGCCAGGCCTCCCTTAAATGTCATGTATGTCAGACATAGCACTGGGATGCTGTACAGATGTATGTCAATATCTACTGGGTAGTATGTGGCCGTGACACCCCTCTACCAGCAGTCATTATGTGTCAGGCCAGACAGGAGTGTGTGAATCCAAAACCTATGGTGGCATATGTATGCTACTCATTATGTGTTATACCCATCTACATGACTGTCTACTTCCATATTGTCAGGCCTAGTTCACATGTTGTGTACTAAGGGATTATGCGTATACCTCTGGACTGTACATTGTGTGTCCGAAGTTCCACATATATTGGCCAATATCTCTGCTGCACTCCACAGTCGCATTACATGCTAGCGGTGGTACTTTACAATGATTTCCTTAGGATGTCTGTCAGTAGCCAATGGCACACATGTCATAAGCAGATGTGACCTTCCACACACACCATGTCTGTGAAGACAATCCCAATGACAGTAGCAATAGTCTAGTAATATAACTGCTATACATACCTGGCATCCCCTTGCACTATGACTTTGGGACTATAGGGGCTGGGGTAGGGCTACACTCCATGTTCAGGACATATGGTTGAAATATATGTACATATACTTATCCAATTACCACCGCCATGACAACCACCCATTATGAATCCCTACATCATGTGGGCGTGGTCCCTTTACATTTCCTGTGTGATGGACATCCTTCCTGTATGTGGCCATCAGTGTTACAGACAGCCTGTAGCAATACCACTTACAGGAGAACCTGCACACTCAGGGAAGCCACATAGTTGTAGGAGGAACAGGAACTACAGACACACTGTGAGTAGAGTTGTGATATGCTTTGTATAGTACTGGTGTTACAGGGTGTGTGTGTGTGTGTGTGTGTGTGTGTGTGTGTGTGTGTGTGTGTGTGTGTGTGTGTGTGTGTGTGTGTACATACTAGTTCACCTTGGAATTCAGTCTCTCTGCATAGCTCACTACTGTGGGCCTATCCTTTTGCTGGACAGCGGTATGCCTATCATGTGTTGTGCATCCACCACACAGGTCTTGTGTCAGATATTACACTGGCAGTCTGTGTGGTGTGTGCTATCAGTACATGGCTATATCCATTTCTGTTCCTAACCTCAGTTCCTTGACTAAGGATATGTTGCAGACTATCCTGTAACACCAGCACCTTGCTTAGTGTATGGCAACACTGATCCAGATATGTGCCTGTGTTCCAGCCTCTGTTCTCCATCTATATACCAAGCTTTGCACATATGTCATGCTGTTGGGGGTTGTTCTGTAGTGGGCTGTGAGTATATCACACTGCCATTGCTGCCGTTAAGTCCACTGCTGTTGTATCTCTCACACATACAGTGGGGCTGGGGCCATATATGTGTGGGCGTCACATACACAATACATGTGTGGCCTTATGCACTCCAGAGGCCAGTGTATGTAACAGTGGTATATGGGCCTGTATTATGGAGTCTAGGTGGGGAGCACCATAAATGACCTAGGCTGTTACAACATGTGAGGGTATCAGGGGTGAGCTGCCGCAAGGTATCTGGATGTACAGTACCGTATAATTCACCTATATTTACATTACTTACATGAACTGGTGTACTGCAAGCCTACTGCCTCCTGCCATACAGACAGTTCTGTTTGTTGGTGTGCTCATGATGGTGTCAGTTATGCCTTGTTATGTACCAGTTACAACCGATGTGATCACATAATGTCTTTACCGCCTACTGAGTTTATACAGAGTGTAGATATAGGCTGCTGAACTACACACCTGCAGTGCATACTGTTGATTGTTTGGTATCCTGTGGCCCAGTCTGTCTTCACTAATGTACAATTTGAAGGGCGTGGCCTGGACAGCAACAGTTGTGAACCTTTCCAGACTAATGTATTAGAGTAACTGTTTCACAGTTGCAATACTCTGTTTATATGGTTGTCAGTGTCTGAACAGCTATATGACATGGGATGTAGAACTGCAATAGTACAGAATTAAAGGTTTCCCATTTCTGAAAACCTGTGTGTGGCGTCTTTCCTATGACCTAACTATGGGTATATGTTGCAGGCAAAGATTGACATTTGTATGGGTGGCCTATACAGTGTACAGTTGTTCAGGTGTTAACTGTAGGCATAGTGGCAGTTCCATATTGTGTACACCTTCTACATATGTATCATACTGAACATATATCTGCGTGTGTATGTGTAGTCACATGTATACATACATACATATATATATATATATATATATATATATATATATATATATATATGTGGCCATACATCTGTAGATAGCAATGGCAGATTAACGAACACACATATGTCCACGTGCACCGTAAATGGGGTTGAGAGGCCCCACACACTATACGTCTCGAACAAATAGGCACCCCCCCACAGCCAAACACTTGCACCCTGCAATACACTACCAAGTACAGTCTGCCTCCCATAGGACATGTAATATGTGGAAGCCATCGACATCCGCAGGATACAGATACACAGACACAGATATGCAGATACAGATATAAATATATATATATATATATATATATATATATATATATATATATATATATAAAGATTTGATGATGCTTCTTATCTGTCTGGACACCATTGAATAAATTATGTTTTATTTGTACATATATTTGTTCCTGTTTCACTCCGTTTCCATCAGTTTGTCAATTTTATATTTGTTTTTTTGGATTTGGTTATGGAGAGTTTATCGGGTTACTTGGCGGCTACTTTATTAATAAATATATATATATATATATATATATATATATATATATATATATATATATATATATATTTATACACATATATAGATATGTTGTATCTGTTTAGTTATTAATATCATTACACACACAGACATCTATGTGTCGGTATACGTTCTCTGTACTGTTGCATGACAGGACTGGATGATATGTTTCTGGAAACATTCAATGTCTTTGTATCTGTCATGGCTTAGTGGGAAATCACTTTGTGTATGGAGTGCAGGGTCCTGGGTTCGAGCCTTGCAGAGGAAATTTATTTTGTTGCTGGCCAGAACACAGGATGTTGGATACAGAGCGATTAAGTCACGTTAAAGCAGTTGTATGCGGGTTTGCGCGGGTTTGCATGGAGCTAAGCACTGCTAATTTCCGGTTACAGTTTCTCATACTCTGTTAGCTTTTAAGTTGCTTAACCTGTGTAGGCATAGCTTACCCCCATGCAAGCAAGCTTTAACCCAGTCACTGCTGCTTACAAGTGCCTACTCCCACTTTCCTCCATGCTAATTTCTTTAAAAGAAAGGTTGATAGGAAAGTGGTGAAAAGGGGGCACAAAGAGGGCAAGACAGTAGGGGAAATAGCTAGGCATGTGCATGAAGGGTGTAAGAAGGGTCCATAGTTGCCCATTTCTTTTACAGCAACAGCTGTGCATATACATTGTATTTGGAGGTTGATTTGGAGCCTCAAACCCCTGGGAGAGGGGTGAGGACAACATAAATTCGGTATGATGCCAATTAGACCAGATTATGTGTCCAGTGGGCACATGTGCAAAATGGACAGCTATGTATGTGGCATGATTTTTTTTTTATGGGAACAGATTGCCCTTTTATTTCTCAGGTGAGAGTGGGATGTTGGTGAGGGGTAGCAGGTATAATTAGGAAGGTAGGTTGGGTAGGTTAACAGACAAGACAAATAAGATGCATACAGGGGCGGTATATGACACATGTGGCAGGTAAACACCTTGGACGGGGAGTGGTGTTTGGAAGTAGCAAGTGCATGAGCCCCCAAATGGGAACAGTGGGACTGAGGTCCCCACCCATGGGCAGTTACCAGTGCACCTTCACGGCCTCAAAGGTGGCTGTGCTGGGGGCTGTGTAGGAGGGGCAGGCTCACCCTCTAATTGCGCCACTCTTCCCTCAAGCTGGCATAGCCAGTCTCAAAACTCTAGATCAAGCTCCCTATACACCATGGCCCAGACATGTTGATGGGTGACAGGTTCCCCTCAGTGCCCATTACCGGGAGAGAGCCCCATCCCCTGCAACAGTTCCACCCATAGGTGGCGCAGGGCCCATGGAGGTGGAGGTTCCAGGGTGGTACCCAGATGTGCTGGTGCCCGTTGCCATGGCCAATTGAGGTGGGACAGGTGGGTCCACTGGGACCAGCCTTCCCATAAGAGCTATGTTGTAGCAGGTTTATGACAGATATGGGTTAGTAACAGTCAACAGCATTTAGGATTAGTTATGGCAGCATGCATAGGTATTCCAATTAATCCAAAACAGCAGATGTAACACAGATGCAGAGCAAGTAGAACACATGCATATATGGAACAGCAGTGGCCATTACAAGAGCATGCAGGTGTCATAGATGGCAACAGGCCACCAATACGGGTGTATTTTAACATGGCACATGCATAGAAACAAATGTGAATATTTATAAACCATTAGAACATATGTCCCAACAAATGTTTCGAGTGTACACATACCAGTTGAGGAGTGTCATTGTGTTATTTCACACACATGGTAGGGGTGAGCGAGAAGAGTTCAATTAACAACATCCTTGTAGTTTTCATAGCATTCTTAGTCACTGCAGTGATCTTTCCCTTACATGTATTATTACACTACCCGATGGCCTTATATTGTACACTGGTATGTTTACAGATTATTATATATGTGACCTGTATCTTACATACAGGCATGACAAGATGCAGGTGTTAATGCTATATATGTTAGGTATTGCTGTCATACACTTTGGGTGAGGTGCTAGAATGACAGGTATGTTTTCATGTACATTCTATGACTATGTACACATTTGACTATCAGTTATATGTCATTAACAGCTGCCTACATTTCTGGGATCATCACACTGCTTTTTCAGGGGAACAGGGTACCAGGCTGGTGATATGGGCCAAGTATCTGGACATGCTGGACAGACTGGAACAGTTGTGGGGTATGAATATGCATATAACTGTCTATCTGAACATTCTAACATATTCTGTTCAGTTGTTGGATGTAATTATGCATACAGCTTTCTATCTGAGCATTGTAACAAAATATGTACAGTTGTGGGGTATGATTATGCATACAACGTACTAGCACTCCTGGGATTCAAACCCCTGCTGTGTGTGACAACAAAACTATAGTTAACATCACAGTACACTGTGCCAACAGAGAAATGATGTGAAGCTTTCTACTGTTTTCTATTTACGTCTCCCTCACTTGTGCAATATGTTTGACCTCTTGGCACTTCCAACATTGTTATACAGAACTTCATACACATTTTATCTGAATACCACAGCGTGGGTAACACTGCATAATGCAACAGTACTATTTGTAGTATGTAACAGTTCAACTACATATGAATGAAAGTAAACAGAAGCACTCCAGGGGTTATACCTTTATTCACAGAATATTACACATTTATTCCTACTGGTACGACACTTTCTAAGGCTCTTATGTTTATTTGTTATGACAGTACATGCAGAGAAATACTAACCTGCCTTGCGACGCAGCCTTTGCGACCTAGCATCATGGGCTTGCTGGTTTGCAGTCTGCTCATCTGCAGCTGTCAGAGGAATACAGTGATATTTAGCCATACCTATCCATAGTATACACAAGCTAGGCAATTCTTAACTACTTAGTGGAATGAGTATTAGTACTGGAGCATTAGCCATCTGCCAAGACTCCTGGAGCCACTATTCCAGTACATCCCCCCTCCGCTGCTTCAGGTCAGCATAGTGGTGTCTGACCTGCTCACCAGTCTGGGGGATGCCTGTGGCACTGATGAGGTCACGGGCGAGACTGTCCCAGGCCTCCCATTTATACTGTGAGCCCTGGTACTGGCCCTGCAGTAGTCTCTCCTCATGGTGTTTTACCAGGAGCCATACCATAAGTTTTGATTCCTGGATGCCCCAGTGCTGCACTCTAAAATGTGTGCCTTCACCCACACCAGCCATTCTGCCTGCAGTAAGAAGCTACAACCAGTTATGGAACATATTCATGCCTGTGTGGTTTAAATACTGCCAATTACCCACACTTTTCTGTGATTGGCCAGGTTTTAAGAGGCTAAGCTATGGGCACACCTGCTTACCTAAGGTTGGCAGTGCTTAAAGGGGTAGACAGATTGCATTGGCTTCCCTACACATTGCTTACTCTTACTAAGTTGTGCTGTGCTGCAGTTAGCATTGCTTAATAGTTAATTTGCACTATATGTGCCTTTTGGCAGTGATGTATTGTTCATTACAGGTTATATATGTGTCTGGTATCCGTGATTCATGTGTACATACACTGTATAGGGACCTGGGGACATCTACACTTTATTACAATAACACCTCTCATCTATGCTTACTGCAGTACTCCAGTTCACATATTTATGTTATGTAGCAAGTTATACTACATCACACTGTACATAGATTCAGTTCACATGTTTGGTTTGATTTTCCTGTGGTGAGGATAAGTTTGCTGATACCTCCTTCATATGTATTTCTGTGAGGGCTTAGTAGTTGATTACTGTGACTGTAGTGTACAGGGTCATGAGTTTGAACCTTGCAGAGGCAGTTTATTTTGTTGCTGGCAACACACACGAGTTTGCATGGGTTTGCATGGCAGTAAGCACTGCTAACATCCGGTTACAGTTTCTTAAACCATTTGGCTTCTACTTTGCTTAATCTGTGTAGGCAATGCTTACCGCCCCCCACACAGGTGTACTCCCACTTGCTGCTGCATACCCCCACTCTACTTCATGTACATGTCAGTTTTATATATGCTTACATCAGGTGTGCATGTCAGGTATGACTGTTCACGAAGGTCAGTGTAAGGATAAGTGGAATTCCAGTTTAGCATTTCTGGTTAGGCTACACTCAGGTATTCAGGTTAGGTTTAATTATGCCATGCCTGTGTTGTAGAGTAGATGTGAATAGTGGAGGTGTATGCAGATGGGGGGGGGCATTTTAACTGTATAGTAGGCCGTTCAACTGATTGGTGGGGGAGCGGTAGTGCAGGTTTGCAGGGTGTTGGGATATGTATGCGAGGCAGGACAGGAGGTGTCAGTGTCAGTAGTTGGTGTAGGGGTCAGGAGTGTTGGGGGTGGCAGACTGCATCAGGTGGTGATCCAAATGTGCTTGGGTTTTCCCTTCATGTATTTTTACATGTGTAATCTGGGACAGCTGCGGTAATACACCTGGGTTGGGGTTCCAGATTCTGCCAATATAGTTGTGTGGAGGGTGACACCTACTTGTGAGTGTGGACATTACTACGAATGCAACAGGGGTTGATAGGTAAGTGGTGTTATTGGGCCACAAAAAGGGGCTGATAGTAGGGGACATGTACAGGGATGTGCAAGACAGCTGACAGGAAGGTCCACAACTGGCCATTTCTTCTACAGCGACAGCTGTGTATATCCCCTGCATATTGGGGTAGGTCTGGGCAATCACACCCCTGGGTGGGGTAAGGACAGCAACATAGCTGTCAACTGATCGGAGACATATCTCAACAGTATCAGGGACAACTCCTCAAATAATCAGGGACTATCAGGGACATTTTCTAAATATTTGTAGTATTAACCTGAAACATTTGCAGAATAAGAGAATGTGGATTAATATAGGTTTTCTGACGTGAAACATCTAAAACTCTGAATTGCTATCATTATTTATTAAGGGCAATTCACCACCTTTTCTTCAGCACTCACCAGTTTTCAGGAGGATTAGGTGGGACAGACCTAAAATCGGAGTCTATACCAGGGACAGTTGAGAGGTCTGGACAGCAATAATACCTTGTGATGCCAATTAGTTCAGCCAACATGCCTACAGTGGGATGTTGCGACCAAGTGTTCTTTGGTGTCATGTAGTGGGTTTGCAACAACACATCTGGTTATACCGTATTTTGCCATGTAAACCAGACTTTGCTAAAGGGGAACTCATACCAGGCATGGCTGCTCATTAGGCATCGGCTCTGCCCAATGCACACTATTGCTTACATCCCTTGGGCAGTCCACGTAGAACCACGCCAGCCAACACCTGCATAGCTAGGCCCATAATGTCATACCCATAGTTCCCAGACCGAACATCCTCTTCGGCACTCTTCCTTACTGCAGTTGCAGGTCGGGTCTGGCCACACCAGTACTCACTAGCCACTCCCCACTTCTTGGGACCCATCTCATATGTTGTCTCGCCCCATGGATCATCAGGCTTCCCCAACCTTGTAGACCGAGAACATGCGTGGCCTGCTGTTGAACATTGATATAATGGCTGGAAATCTGAATATTTTGGAATTTTTGTGGTGTCCCACAAGGGACATTCTTGTCTTTGCTTCAAGATTAGACTTGGTGGGTCTCCCCAACTGGTAGCATCCTGCCCATAGTCTGGGAAGCAGTGGTGTGTTTACTTTTATTGTGTTTTTGTATGTTTCATCTGTTTAGCTGGGGGGAGGTTGATGCTACGTGTTACACATTTGTTGATTGGACCCCTCACCTCCATTGGAATGGCCTGTGAACATATGTAATTCTTAACTGCTGTATCATATCCTAGCTATATATATGTGTATATATACATATATATATATCTATATATATATATATATATATATATATATATATATATATATATATATATATATATATATATATACACATATATATATATATCTACGGTTCTACCTCACTTCAACGACACGCCGGAACATCGACAGGGAAATCGCGAGCCCCAGAAGATCGACAGCGCAGAAGACCGACGCGACGGGACCTAGAAGATCGACAAGCAGAAGACCGACCCGACGGATGAAAGCACCGACGCCGAGGATGCCGAAATGGGAAAAGGCTGTGTAAGTATGCGGTAGTGACGGACGTTAGGGTGCGAGTAAGGTAAGTGGGGATAGGGGTGGGTTAAGTGAGTTAGGGTTAGGGAGCGGGTCAGGTAAGTGTGCGTAGTGATTGTGTTTGGGTTAGGGGCGGGATAAGTGAGTTAGGGTTAGGAGCGGGTCAGGTAAGTGTGCGGTAGTGATTGTGTTTGGGTTAGGGCGGATAAGTGAGTTAGGGTTAGGGAGCGGGTCAGGTAAGTGTGTAGTGACGGACCTTAGGGTTAGGGTTTGGGTCAGGGTTGTAGGTAGTTGTGTATGTGTGTTTTAGTGTGGGTTTGTAGTGATTTTGGTGTGCTTGTGTTGTGTGTGTGGTTTTTGGACGGGAATGTGTTTTGTTGTTGATTGTGGTGTGTGAAGTGTATGAGGTTTCGTGTTTGTGTACCGTCGGTTATTTCGTTGTCGGGCATGTGGGATTTCGTGTTTTTGTACTGTCGGTTATGTGGTGTCGGTGATTGCGTTGTCGGTGTTGTGGTGTTTCGTTTATGTGAGGTAGAACCATATCTACATATATATCTACACACATATATATATATATATATATATATATATATATATATATATATATAGATATATATATATAAATAACGACATATGTATGTATGGGTGTCTGCATATGTATATATCTATGTGTGGGTACTTAGATATATATATATATATATATATATATATATATATATATATATATATATATATATATATATATATATATTCTGTCTATGTATGTATACATTTGACCTATAAACCAAATAAATTGAAAACTAAACCAAACCAAACCAACAGAAACCTTCAAGTTGCTCTCCGGTCGATGTAGTAATCAGCAAACTGTCAAAAAAACTTGAATGACAGCAATAGTATGCCACACTTTATTAATTTCCTTAAGCTTAAAATTAAACAGCTTTTCATCGGTTGATCAAAAACCAATTTCCTCAGAATGGAAAACACATCAGTGGCACTCAAACACCTTACTTATAATTTTCCTCACGTGATTTTGAAAAAAAATTACTTAGCTGAATTAACAAATCAAAGCATGCATAGAAATTTTAGTTGTATTAAATTACTTATACAAAAACAGCATACATCAAAGTTATATTTTGTGACGGAAAGGTCTATGAAAGTGGAGTTCTTGATTCTCTGTCCGAGTTATACAAGAGTATTGCTAAGGTAGCTCCTCCCAATGAACACTATTGCTTACATCCCTGGGTTGGTCTGAATAGACCCACTCCAGCAAACACCTGCACACCTAGACCCATAATTGCATACCCATAGTTCCCCCACCCACACCTCCTCTACAGCACTCATCCTTACTCTGGGTGCAGGTCGGGTCTAAACACACCACTACACACTACCCACTCTCCACTTCACAGGACCCATCTCGTACATTGTCTCGACTCATGGGTCTTCAGGCTTTGCCACCTTTGTAGTCTGGGTATGTACACGCCCCGACTTGATAGTTCATTGCATGGGCTTCCTCCTTTAACAAGGCAGTTTTTGGAGGGTTCCACAAGGGACACTCCTGTCTCTGTTCCAAGATTAGACTTCTCGGGTCCACTGTGCCCCCCACAGTTGTATCCTGCCTGTGGTCTGGGGAGCAGTGGATTGTTTACATTGTTTGTGGGCTTGTTTGTATATTCCCCTGTCCAGCTGGGGGGGGGGTTCATGCTACATCTTACAGATTTCTTGCTTGGACCGCTCACCTCCATTGGCATGGCCTGTGAGCATATGTCATTCTTAAGTGCTGTATCTTATCATAGTTATATATCTGTGTATATCTACGTGCACACACACACACACACACACACACACACACACACACACACACACACACACATATATATATATATATATATGTCTTTATATATATATATATATATATATATATATATATATATATATATATATATATATATATATATATATATATATATATATATATATATATATATATATATATATATATATATATATATATATATTGCTGTATATATATCTAACAACATGTGGATGTATGGGAGTCTGCATATGTATATATGTATATGTATATGTGGGCATTTATTTATATGTCGGTTTTGTATTAGAACATTACCCCACCAGATGCGCAGTGGCATGAACCGCCCAAAGCCCTCCCAGCACTCTATGCATAATGTTTACTTTTAGAAGTTCTTTGAATACACATCGGAAGACCATCACCTGCAAAATGAATATGCAAAGCATTGTAATTATTTCAGTACAAAGCCCTTTTCTGTCTTATTTGCTGATACCAGGATTGTGACACAAAAGCAGTCCAGTTTCCAGTGGTCAAATGGTTCAGTTATTCAAATGAACACAGAATATGCTGCATTTATAAAAAGTATTACAATATCAGACTTAACATCACAATTTTTTAAAGGGTGAGGGGGTGCGAACACATAATATACTACATGTATACAATCTATTGCAGTATTACACAGACAAATAAAATTGCAGTTCTGTAAGGGTGCGGGTGGCAAACTTTCTGGGAAGTCTTTTGTACTGCATTTATTGAATGTATTTAGTGTCGCACTGCCTCGGAATATTGCTTGTTGCTTTATCTCCAGAAATATGTTCAAAGAAAGGTGGGGGGTGCAGGGGGGCTTTCCCCCCTGCTAAAGCAATTACTGCACAAAATTATAATAAAGAGAGGTGGGGGGCAGGGGTTATGGTTTGGATTTTGGCGTTTCTTTAGATAGTTCACTGTTGCAGTTACTTGAAAATAGTGTTTTTCCTCTGAAGCCCAGGAGTGTGTTTTGCTTCAAGTGTTTTTTTTTGTGTTTGGACCTACAAAGATTCTGACCCGCTAATAGTTGAATGAACCTGCATTTCTTTCATGAGCCTGCTGATATATGTGGTACTTTTTCATTTTCTCTGAGTACTGCCTCTCCCCCCCCCAGCCCTTCACTATGTTAACAACAGTCAGTCAATGAATAGTCAGCATGTCACTTGGTAATCTGCATGGCTTGTCACTCAGCATGCAATGTCACATGGGCTTGCCTGTCAATCATGAAGACCATGCCTATTCCTGCACAAAAAACACCGTGGGGTAATGTTCTAATACAAAGCCTATATGTCTATCTATGTTTGTATACATTTGTACTACAGAGAGGGGGAGATATATATCTATATAGTTATGGGTATTCATACAAACACATATACCTCTAAATCTTTAGCTACATATCCGGTAATATTGACTGGTATTGCTGGATACTGTGTTTTGTGTGCATACCGGCCAAACTTGTGTGCCATGTATGCTTTGTGGTACCTATGACTGACTCTGTTAGTGTACAGAGAGTCACACGTGACACTGGCCATTGGATACGGTGTGCTTAAGGTACTTTCAAGTGGTTGTAAGCAGGTTTGTGCAGAGGTTATCCCTGCTGACTTCCGGTCACAGTGTCTTACATGCAGTTAGCGTCTCCTTTGCTTGATCTGTGTCGGCGGTGCTTCACCCCACCCAAACACACTTGCACACACTTACTAGTGCTTACATATGCTCACTACTGCTTATCTGTGCTTACACCTGCTTACTGCTGGCTTATTCATTATGGTACTGACTCTTCCCATGTGCATTTAATGCAGTACTCCATTTCACATTTATATGTTATTTAGTAGGTTATACAGCAATAAAATGTAAATAAATGTTTGTATACAGATTTCACATGGAAAATGGTATGTGCTACAGTGGGACGCAAACCTGGAATGCCTGCTCAGTAGGCAGCTACTCTGACCACTACATTATTGCTGTGTGGCTTCATTTGCATATATCTTCCTTGTTATCCTCTTCAGCCTTTTAAGCTACTTTAACCATAGCTGAGCGAAGGGCACACCGCACACCTAAAGTTAGCTGTACTAGGAGTTTTAATAATAAATTCAGGGGTTACTTCTTTTTATTTTTATGTCGTGTTACTGCTGTACGCATGGGGGACTGTTGGTGGGGATATGTGGGCACCTATGAGCGGTCTCGCTTGTTTATTTGTAGTTTCTGCTGTTCTACTTTGCAGGGGCATGTTTATTCTCAGAGCTCTGCTCTCAGACACATCCCCTGCATTCGTCCATGCTCCATGTAGGATTAGGAGGTCAGGCAGCGCGCCTTCATTAATATACATGGTGCGCTGCCATCCTCCTCCTAAACTGCTGCTTCCGTGCAGGACTAGATTAGTCCTGCATGGAAGATTAGTGAATCCGGGGGCTTATCAATGTAAATGGTGTTACTATTTAATATGTTACACCTGCTTACTTCATTGTTATCAATAGACTGCAACTGCAAAATACCTCATCATTTCATATCCTTTTGATTGCTAACAGTTTTCTAGCTGTATTTCACAGAACATTTGTTTTCTGAATAAAAAGGAACACTCCATATTGCACATTTTGTTATTAGATAATAAGTAAGCACTATTAATAAAGTATGTATTGATAAATGAACAAATTATAAACCAATTTGTTGAATCCATTTCTTGTTTGTTTTTCCACCTCCTAGTCTTTTTCTTAATGTAATTATGTATTAATTTGGAGGGTTTTTTTTTTCCTTTTTCTTTGTTTTATGCTCTTTTTTCCACAGCTACAGATGTCCCAGGATCAGGCCAGCCATATTCTTCCTAGACCACAGAATATTCAGCCTCTGCACATCCAGGGACATTTTTACATTGTTGTGTTGGTGGCATCAGTCCTGTTGACACCCTGGCACAGTGCAGCCTGGTAAGCCACACAGGTCAGCAGCTTCACGACTTGGTTGAGGATGGGGTGGAGCAGGTAGTGGAGAGACAACTTTTGTCAATGCAGGATCTTCTACAGCATGTGCAAGACTCACTACACCAGTCAGCTCAAACCTCAGAGCAACCACATGTCTTCACTCCTTAACAATGGGGTCTTCCATCATCATCACCATCGGGCAGTGGAGACGTGTGAGGTTCTGTGGATTGGAGTGTTTCTTGGAGCAATTCCTTTTCAATGCAGTCCTTCCCTAATCCCTTTTCCTACACTCCCAAACCTACATCCTCCCCAGATTATCCTCATATATAAGAAAAACAAAATGAAACATTGAGGTTATATTCCCCACCAAAAAATAATAATAATAAAATAATAATAATAATAAATAAATAAAATCCCTACTCTCCTACCTCCTCCAGCAAAATCCTCTTGATGTATTAGTATGTCTCCCTCCTTTCAAGTTTTCCAATCTTCCCCTTTCCCATCTATCTATGGCACAATTAGGGGTGCACATAAGGACCCCATATAGAAAATGTATAAAACCCAGTTTTTAATAAAAGTGATTATAAATAGGTGTGTACCACTTGCCTTAGCTACCTGTTAATACTTCTGACCTGTTTGAACACATCTGTGTTCAGCTATAATATCTGTAGACTTCTGAAATCATATATGAGCATTTACTTATTTAGCAATGTTAATAAAGTATGTACTGATAAATTATCAAATTGTAAGTGAATTTATTGAATCCATTTCTTGTTTGTTTTTTGTTTTTTGACCTCACAGTCTTTTTCTTATTGTAATTATGTATTACTTTGGAGTTTTTTCCTTTTGCTTTCTTCCACCCCATCCTCAACCAAGTCCTGAAACAAATTAGCTATACAAAGAATTTCAAAACCAAAGACTTTATATCCACTCTAAATCAATGCAATTGGAGACCACTCTCAATTCTCTCCCTGGATAGTGCTGTAGAATACTTCATCAATATTTTCCTTAGCAATCTAAGTCACCTTGCTCCCATCAGAACTGTTAGAACTAAATCTAACTATGCCCCTTTCCTTACCAAAGATACCCGACTACTTCTAAAAGAAAGGGACAAAGCATGGGACTCACGGCATCACAATAAAATACAAACTAATAGACAGGCATTTCTGAAATTAAAGAACAAAGTCGAAAAACAAATTAGGACAGACAATAAAAAAAACAAAAAAAAAAAAACAAACACTATACTGATATCCAATAAAAACACAAAACAAATCCACAAAAGTTCTGGGCTGCCATCAATAACATCCTGCAACCAGGAAAAAAACAGTACACCATCCCTAAACATCTATACCAGCAGCAATAATATTGCCACACAGATCAACCAACACTTCACCAAAGGCATTCTACCTCTCACTAACAATAACACTCCTACTACATATACAAACCCACCATCCTCACCCATAAACCAAAACTGCTTTGCATTACAACTTGTCCCTACTAACGCAGTATATAAATATGTAAATAAACTTAAACTCACAGCCTTGGCTGCAGATAAATTACCTGCAGAATACCTCAAGATCACAGCTAAAGCTATCTCCTATCCCATCTCCTTGTTAATTAATCGACCTTTGTCAGAACAACATATCCCATCACTATGGAAAATTTCCTATATAATACCACTTTACAAAGGGGGTGACTCAGTGGAACTATCTAACTATCCTCAAAAAATGCATACATTCCCAAATAATTAACTATCTCCTTACTAACTGATAAGCAACACCCAAGATGGATTCTGTCCTATTCAGAGTGCAACCACAGCCCTTCTTAGCTTCACTAATACTATAAATCAACACCAGAACAATAGCAACCTTGTCTCCACTGTTTTCCTAGATCTCTCCAAGGCCTTTGATACAGTCTCCCATGCCAAACTACTTACTGCACTCTCCACACAATCTAAGCTACTCTACTCTAACCTGATTCCAGGACTATTTATCTAACCACCAACAGGAAGTATAATTGCAAAATTCCTTATATCCCCTCATACCTGTCACCTTAGGCATCCCCGAAGGATCTATGCTCAGTCCTCTCTTCGCGATATTTACCAATGAACCTTTGTCCAATACGCTGATGACTCCACCTGAATCTGTTCCACCCCATCACTCCATGAACTCCAGAAATTAACACAAGAATCCATTGTCGCTGTTGAAATCTGGTTAGCCAACTCTCAACTAATACATAACCCCCAAAAACCCAGATAATGATATTCCATCCTACAAAAGCCATAGACCCCATTCCTCCATTCACAATATACTCAACTAACAGCACCCCTATCACACCTGTCTCACACACCAAACTACTAGGAGTTATCATAGATCACAACATGAAATTCGATATGCATATCGCACACACAAAAAAAAAGTACATAGAAACTCTGAACCCTATATATATGGGAAAATACCTCACCAGCAGCAAAAAAGCTACCATAACTTGAACTCATCTAGTCTCCATACTTCTCTACACCTCCCCCATACTCATCAACCTAAAGAAATAAGACTTAACCAAGTTAAATACATGCTAATAAAATAACAAAGTTGCTACTGAATCACCCTATAGTACACATCACTGCCTAGCACTCAAGCAACTTTCCTGGCTAGAATTACCAAACCTGTTCACCTTTAACCAACGTAAAACAGCCCACCAAATCCTATATAATTCCAAACAAATCCTGCATTACAAGGTCTACTGAATATCTGTTCTAACAACCCCTACTAAGATCCACCAACAAAGCATTAGTTGATGTAACCAAAAGGAAAACTAGCTCTGGGTACTCCCTCTACATTTCTTGTATCACAAAAACATGAAACACTAGCCCCCTAGAAATCAGGACCAAAGAAAACAAAAACACCTTTAAAAAACTCCTCCAGTCCCATTGAAATAAGTATTGGATATGTAACTGTTCAGACCCTGGGTAGCTCCACCATAATGGATCTATAAGACACTCCCTAAATTCAAAGAAAATTTAGATTCAAAGAAACTTTATTGTCATTTAGGACCACACAAGTGCAGCCTATACAAAATTACAAATGTCAGCTCACGGAGAAATGCAGTGCAAATAACATAGGTACAGCGGTATCAGAGAATACATAAGAAAGAAAATAACAACACGTATAACATACAAGAGGTAGTTCACTTTACATAAACACACTCAACACCCATTATCTAGTGATAAATAATAAAGAAATACCCACCACCAAACCCCTTCATCATTAAGACAGAGAACAAATAGATACTAGTGAACAGCAGCTGTTTAGTTACTGCATTGCACTTATTAACCTTAGACATGACTCAGTATGGCCATCATATTGCATAATAGTTTTATTGGTGTAATTGCTCAGAGAAGCAGGATTAAATAAAAAAAAAGAGCTTCAGTGTTTCAGGCATTATGGTTGGTGTCTGAGTTAATAAGCCTTACAGCTGTAGGATATAAACTGTTCCTGAATCTGGTAGTCCTACAGCGGAAGCTGCAGTACCGCCTTCCAGATGCAAGTTGTGAGAACCAGTTGTGGGCTGCATGGTTCGAATCAGCAAGTATTCTGTATGTTCACTTTCTTTCTCTGAAAAGAAATGCTCCTGAATAGAAAGGAGGTTTGTGTCCAAGATTTTTTCAGCCACCTCTGTAATTTCCTCTTCTCAGCCACTGTGCAGTTGCCGAACCATGCTGTGAAGTTGCTAGTGAGGCTGCTCTGCTCTCGATAGCTCCCCTGTAAAAAGTGGTGAGAGCAGACAGTGGGAGCCTGGCCTTTTTGAGCTTCTCAGGAGGTGAAGCCTCTGTTGAGCCGTCTTGACTATATGACTGGTATTAACAGCCCAGGAGAGGTCATCTGAGATGTGAAGGCCCAGGAACTTGGTTGTTTTGACTTTCTTTACTACCTCTTCTTTGATAGTGAGTAGTTGGTGAACTCTCCATAATAATTTCTTTGGTCATATTAACATTCAAGTCCAGATTGTCCCTGTCACACCAGGCAATCAAAGTGTTTACCTCATCCCTGTAGTTATGTTCATCCCCACCACTAATGAAACCTATGACTGTGGTATCATCAACAAATTTTATAATATGGTTTGAATTATGTTTTGCAGTACAGTCATGGGTGAGGAATGTGAAGAGCAAGGAGCTGAGCTCACAACCTTGGGGAACACCAGCATTCAGGCCCATGCATTGAGAGAGGTTTCCCATGCATGTTCATTGGGGTCAATCAGAAAGTCAAGAGTTCAGTTACCTAGGTGCTTGTTTATCCCATGTTTCATGAGCTTATTCGCCAGTTGATCAGTATCACAGTGTTAAACGTAGAACCAAAGTCAATGTAAAGCGGCCTTACATAGTTATTCCTCCCATCTAGGTGTTTTAGTGCAAGGTGTAGTGTGACTGATATCGCATCTGCAGTCGATCTGTTTGCCTGGTATGCAAACTGGAGTGGATCAAAGGACTTAGGCAGACCCTACGTAACAGTACTCAGACTCTTTCTACATAATAGTACTCGCTTCATAATAGTGCTCAGCTATACTCAGTCACTATCAAACCTTCATTACCATCCTCCACTACATATTAATGCTCTCCTACTGATACTGCCGAACTATATACTACCAGAGAACACAATTTTATCACACTGTATATTAACATAGACTGTTTGCATTGTATCATTCATCTGTTAGCAAATTACAAATGTAGCATCATAACATATGTTTATCCAATGCTGATGTTGCTGAGCAAGCATACATCTCCTCCTTTCTTTTGTTCTGTACTTAAATAGCATGCATTTATTGTATTTATTTTGTAATAACCATTATTTTAATTTAACCATATAACTGAATGGTATGCCCAGTAACAGTATTGTATGTTTTTTCTATGCTCATACTTTATTGTATGTTTATCCTATGCAGATTTTACTTTGTTCTGTATTTAGATTACCTGTGATTATTTCATTTAATGTGCTAAACATTGTGGAGCTTTTCTCCCTGGGCCTCTGCTGAAAATGGGCTTCCTGCCCAGCTGGACTCTCCCACCTACATAAAGCACAACATCACCGACTTTAAGCATTTCACAATTGTGGGGAATTCCATGCAGAATCTTTTGCATTGCCGTTTTCATTGCAAGTAACCAGAAATCTGTGTATTTGCATATAGCTATAGCTGCAAACCTCACACATAACCACTATAAAAGTGCAAAACTTGGCACTGTGAATACCACATCTAATAACACTGTACTCTCGACAATAACAGAAAAAGTTTGGAAAATTGCTTTGATATATATATTTCTTATATGAATGTGGTTTAATGTTTTTGTATTTTAATGCTATTTTATATATTTCTGATAAAACTGATTTTAAATCTCTAATGTTTGTTAATAAACATTTTATATATATTAATATTTCTAAATAATTAACTAACTCATATTAATAATATTCCATATTTTAGAAATTAAAAACTATCTACAAATTTGAATGTGTAACATTCATCTAGTTCTAGACTATAATCATAATTTTTCACTGAAAGTTGAGTATCACCTTTTAAACAACCAGCTCAGTATATAAAATACATATGATAGCATTCCACAATTAATATGGTTGTTTTGCCTTTAAATAGCAAAGTATAATTTACATTTATTTTATTGCTAAATATCTGAGTATTATTTCTTAAAATATGTCTGACAAGATCTGAGCTATTACCGTATTTCCTAATAAATGAAGGCTAACTAGCTGATAAAGTAACAGGTTCATCAGTTAAGCAGTTCAGCAATTATTCTGTTAAATAATTACTTAATCATTTATGTGGTGTGCAATTATATTGCAGCATAGAGTATTAAGACTCTCCCTGGGATTCAATAAATCATTTTTACCACCAAGCGAATCGGTAAACAAGGCTGAGGGCATGCACGAGCCTGCCAGCACTATTCCTGCACGGACACCACTGAATAATGCTGATTACCTCATTTGCTGATGAAAACCATGCAAATGATGTGATTTAGCGATTCAGTAAGCAGGCAGGCATCAGTGCCAGAACAGTGTCTGTTTCAGAAATGTATTCAGTTACTAACGGTCCAATTGCCAAAAATATGGCCATTGACATGGAAAACAGTTGCAAAATAATAAAAATAAAAGTTTTTTTATGGCCAATTTCGGCCATTTAAGTTTAGTGCAGCTGCGCACAAATGAGATCATGCAGAAAATTAAAAAAAATGTGAAAAGACAATTTTAAGTGAAATCTGCAATTTGCCATTATAGTGGGTAGCATGCAGAACCAAAACAATAACAGGTAACACTGGTTGCTATGGAGAAAGGCTCTGGTGTAATGGTGTAACAAGGGACTAAGGCAGCGGGGTATGCAAATGAGCAAAATTTACTGAATAGCAAAATGGGAGACCATTGTCTGCATGCACCTAACTGTGTAGGAGCTATAAGGCAGTGGTGGAAGGAGGATAAGCAGCTGACATGAAAACAGTGTGTGTCATGCTTGATCTAAGCATATTGGAGCTCCACAGCTACCATTTTAACTTAGCTAAGGACAGCTATGCAAGGAGGTGTGTCTGAGGCTGTATTTACATATTCCATGAAATTAAGAGTGTGTTCGTGTCCAGGGGAGGGCCATTTCTGCTTAAAAGTGTTTATTTTAGCTAAATGGGTTTGTGCAGCATGCACCAAGTCTTAAAACAAAAAATAAATAAAAATGGAAATAGCAGAACTGTTTACATTTGGTCAGCAGGTTTGCAAGGCATGTTGCGGGGCTTGAAAGGGGTGGAAATAGGAAGGGAAAAAAAACAGGAAATAGCAGGATAAAAGCAATCATGTACAAATAATATAGCTGGCAGATGGAGTGTATTATAGCCTGCCAATCATACAGGCAGGATCTGCAGCACAACAGTATAAACTATGCAAACACCTTTCAGTCTGGTTTTTCCCACAAACTCTGCAACACTGGTGTACACACTTGGGGGAATTTTGACTGGCAAAATGTTAGGGGCTGCTGTCGCTTTGATACATCAGAATGTGCTAGAGGCAGAGGCTGGTGAGAAGGGTAATGCTGACAACCACCCCAGACTGAAGAGGAGGAGAAAAGTGTTCAGACCCAGGGTAACCTACCAGGGGATACATGATCTGGAGATAGTAGGGCACTACAGGGTGGACAGGGACATACTTCAGCAACTCATTGAGCTGTACCAGCCTCACCTCAGACCCATAGCCAACAGAGGGGAACCTATCCCGGTGAATACCAAGGTATGTGTAGCCTTAAGAATAATAGCTACAGGTACTTTCCAAAGACATACTGGGGACATTATTGGGTTTTTACAGGCAGCTGCATCCAGGGTACTCCACCAGTTCTTGGATGCCATGCTGCCACATGCTAGTCCACACATTTATTTCCCCAGCTCCCACTAGGAGATGACTAGCAATATGCACCTCTTCCACCATGTAGGAGACTACCCAGAATTCCTGGTTGCCATAGACTGCATGCACATCCATATTAAAGCACAACTCATTGAACAGGGTAGGGTCTACATAAACCACAAGGGATTTCACTCCAACTACCAGGTTGTGTGCAATACCCAGGGCATTATAATTAATGTGTGTGCTGGCAGCCCTAGAAGTTACCACGATTCCCCCATCTGGTATTCCTCACAGCTGTACCAGGGATTTGCTAGGGGTGACATCCCATATGGCCATCTCGTGAGGGATGCTGGCTATGCCATGGAGCCGTGGATGATGCCAACCATCAAAAATGCACACACACTCTTTCAAGAATGCCATAATGAGGTACACACACAAACCAGGATAATTGTAGAGCATGTGTTTGGGATGCTCAAGTCACGGTCCTTTTGACTTGACATATCTGGTGGAGTCCTGCAGTACTCTCCACACACATGTGCATGCAGGTTCATAGTATGTGCCATGTTACACAATATGATCCTGCGGAAACAGTTGCAGCAGGAACAGCATGGGGAAGGGCCACACAGCCTCCACCATTGCCAAGGTCCCCACAGGCACAGAGGGACTCAGAGAAGGAACCCCCTGAGCCAGCTGCTGCAGGCAGATGGAGGAGGCAATGCATAGCACACACACTGACACTGTAGGGACCCAGGGACTGATGCCTGTCTCTGACTCACACACACAGCAAAATGGATGCCACACACATCACACTACCTGTAACTTACATTGTATAGGCAGTGCACTGCGTGCATCTGACATATCCAGCTGTCAAGCCCCATCCTCACAACTGCCACAAGCACAAAGTAACTTAGTCATCTTAACAATAAATGAATGGAGTAGTATGTTTTGGTAGCATATCTATGGTATCATTGCATGCATGCAAGGGAATGGGGTGGCCTGCTGGGATAGCAGCAGACAACTGACAGCTATGTGGGACACCAGGAAATGTTTGCTAAATACTGGCTTCCCCACACTATGCAGTAGTACCCAAGGTGACAATTCCCACTACAGTATATATGGGGGGCCAACCAACTGGGGGGTCATAGGTCACAGGCATGGATATCAGTGTGGGGGCTCCATACTCACCCCTCAGCCTCACCCAGCAAGTCAGTTGTACAAAACAATTAAGAAATATCTGTCAAAGGCCCACAAATGGTGACAATAGTGAAATACCCCCTGCAGACTTTACACAGTGATAGTACAGCAGGTGTTGCAGTTGCAGTAAGGCACTGAAGGGTAAGAAGTCTGAAACTCAAATTATGCCATTACAATCTGACCTATTGTCTTTAGTGATATGCTTCTAGTCTCCAAGACAGGGCACAATACTATGTTAAATGGAGTCAAAATGTAAAGCAAATATCAGCACAGTCTGTGAAAATGTGTACAGTTGACAGGCATGCCCCCCACACCCATATTCCCATAGAACTGCAGTAACATGTATGTTTGTAGGGAAATAGCAGCAAAGCACACATTGCCAGGCCAGTCCCAATCTACATGATAACTCGTTGCATGTCCACAATATGCAGGGGTCAATGAGCTATGTATATGTGTGGTTGATACCGTCAGGATGTGGCCAGCACTTACTCTCAGCTGTTGTGTCATAGTGGCCTAGGTGCAGTACTGTGGTTGACAGCACCATGTTCCCAGAGTGATGGCTTAATACAAGCAGAAATTGATTGTCAGTAACACTTGGTTCACTTGCTGGTGTCATCCCATGGGGATCCACTGCCTGGCAGCCTGGAAACATATGATCGACAGAACACGCTGCCTTGCTAAAGATGGCCTGCATCTATCTCATCTGGCCTGCAGACCTCTGGCAAAGGCCCATGCCTCACCCACCAGGCCTTTGTAGGGAATGCCATGGAGTCCATACTGCCAACATAACATAGTCAACAAAACACAAATGAAAGGTCATGCTGCTAAATGCTAGGAGCACACCTCTCAACCTTGTAGATCATCTGGACAATCTGAACAAACCTGTACAGTTGAGAAGTATGCCCACACCAGGATAAGATCCTTCAAGTAAGAAGAATACCACACAAGCAGGACATCCCCAGCCAGTATATCATCAAGGTGCTGGACTCTTTACTTAGCTTCATCAGTCAATTGGCTATAGCCACACCTCTCAACTGGCCAGATTGTGCAAGAATGTCTAGCTTTTGGCTCATAATATTAGGCTGTGCATCATCCATCCTGCAGTGTATTGAGTCAAGAAATATCACCTGCAAATATGCAACACACACCCAGATAAGTGGAGGTGCACAACAAATAAAAGCCCCACACAAAGGACACCTCAAAGGCAAAACACATGCAAACTCCGCAAAAACCTACACACCACAGACCATGCATAGTCCACATACCATTGTCTTGCAAACACTAAGGCCTTACCATACACCCAACATATTACTCATAATTATTATTATTATTATTATTATTATTATTATTATTATTATTATTATTCATGTGCCACACACCAGTCAGGATAAGGAAAAAGTCACAGTTACTTGTTTGTTAGGTGCCATAATCTGCTATATCACCCATGCATTCAAATCACCACACAACAGGTACACATATCACTCTAGCTTGGTCCATGGTGGTGTGAATGATGTCAGATGTACCTCCTGAACTACAGGAAGACAGACATGATTCAGCTTGCTGAATATGTGTCCCATGCAGGTATGTCCCTAGTCCCACCCAGGAAACTTCCCATTGTACACTTCCTATTGCCCTACAAGATCTGGCAATGTCATTCACCTTAGAAGCACCTTTGGACTAGCCACAGCCCTATAAGCTCTGTAGCGCCTGATAACTGTGTAACACTACAGTACAAATAACTAGATAGGCAGGGGTTATACCATCAGTACTGGCAAGTGTGTGTGTGTGTGTGTGCGTGTGTGCGTGTGTGCGTGTGCGTGTGTGTGTGTGTGTGTGTGTGTGTGTGTGTGTGTGTGTGTATACAAGTGTGTATGTTTGTAGGCTAAAGTGTTTTGCAGACCTTCCCATCCATAACATGTTCCAGTGCCCTACTTTACAAGGGCTGTTGATGTCATTCACCTTAAAAAGCACAGTTGGACAAACCTCAGCCTTATAAGCTCTATGGAACATGCAATAACCATGCAACAGTATAGTACAGATAACTAGATAGGTAGCAGTTCTAATTGCAGTCCTGGCAAATGTAAGTGTGTGTGTGTGTGTTTGTGTGTGTGTGTGTGTGTGTGTGTGTGTGTGTGTGTGTGTGTGTGTGTGTGTGTGTGTGTGTGTGTGTGTGTGTGTGTGTGTAAGTGTTTGTAAGTGTGTAAATTTGTAGGATACAGCATTTTGAGGCTTTTCCCCTCCAAGTACCCTTCCGCATTGCCATACTTTACAAGGGATGGTGAGGTTATAAACCTTGGAAGTACCTTGGGACACTCTTCAACTCTATAAACTCCATGGCATGTGCAATAACTGCATAACACTGTAGTACCAACAACTAGATTGGTAGGGGTTCAAAACTCAATACTGGCAACTGTAATACTGTGTGTGTGTGCGTGTGTGTGTGTGTGTGTGTGTGTGTGTGTGTGTGTGTGTGTGTGTGTGTGTGTGCGTGTGTGTGTGTTTGAGAAGAGTATTTTCTGTTTGTGCTTGTTTGGATGATGCCATATCCTCTGCGGGAGTGGGCTGGGGATGTTATAAACCTTAGACATACCTTGGGACACTCTTCAACTCTATAAGCTCTGTGGCAAGTGTGATAAATGCATAACACTGTAGTACCAACAACTAGATAGGTAGGGGTTCAAAACTCAGTACTAGCAGCTGTAATACTCTGTGTGTCTTTTTGTGTTTGAGAACAGTATTCTGTGTGTGTGTTTGGCTGAGGCCATATCCTCTCGGAGTGTCAGTTTTACCATTTTGAGGTGTGTTCCACTGATTACACTTCCCACTGCCCTCTATACAAGGCTGCTGATGTCGTCCAACATTCTTCCCACTACCATCTTTACAAGGGCTGCTCATGTCATCCACCATAGAAGTACCTGTATACACTTCCCAACCCTATAAGCCCCGTGGCATGTGCAATAGTTGTGTAATACTGCAGTACAATTAATTAGATAGGCAGGGGTTCTAGTCTCAGTTCTAGCAAGTGTGTGTGTGTAAGTGTTTGTAAGTGTGTAGATTTGTAGGATACAGTGTTTTGAAGACCTCTCCCTCCCAGTACACTTCTCTTGGGACTCTCTTCAACCCTTTAAGTTCTGTGGTGTGTATAATAACTGCATAACACTGTAGTACCAACAACTAGAGAGGTAGGGGTTCAAAACTCAATATTAGCAACTGTAATACTGTGTGTGTGTGTGTGTGTGTGTGTGTGTGTGTGTGTGTGTGTGTGTGTGTGTGTGTGTGTGTGTATGTGTGTGTGTTTTTGAGAACAGTATTCTCTGTGTTTGGCTGAGACCATATCCTCTGGGGGGTGTGGATTTTACCACTTTGAGGTGTGTTCCATCCATTACATTTCCCACTGCTCTCTTTACAAGGGCTGCTGATGTCATCCACCATTGAAGTACCTGTATACACTTCGCAGCCCTATAAGCATTGTGGCATGTGCAATAACTCTGTAATACTACAGTGCAATTAATTAGAAAGGTAGGGATTCTAGCCTCAGTTCTGTGAAATGTGTGTGTGTGTGTGTGTGTGTGTGTGTGTGTGTGTGTGTGTGTGTGTGTGTGTGTGTGTATGTGTAAGTGTTTGTAAGTGTGTATATTTGTAGGATACAGTATTTTACCCTCCAAGTACACTGCTCATTGCCATACTTTACAAGGGCAGTTGATGTTAATCACCTTAGCTAAACCTTGAGACACTCTTCACCCCTATAAGCTCCGCAGCTCATGCAATAACTATAACACTGTAGTACTGATAACTAGTAGGTAGGGGTTACAAACTCAACAATGACAACTGTGATACTGTGTGTGTGTGTGTGTGTGTGTGTGTGTGTGTGTGTGTGTGTGTGTGTGTGTGTGTGTGTGTGTGTCTGAGAAGCATATTCCCTGCGACTGCTGTATGTGTCGGTATACAATTTTAAGGCCTGTTGACTCCCTCACCATGGCATTACTTTGCTGAGCCGGTTAATGGCATCTGCTGTACATGCAACAATTAAAATCTTGCAGTCCACACCAGCCATCTGTACATATGTATATGGAATGCCATGATGTTTGCAACCAATATGTTGTCTGTGACTCCTGACAATCAGCAGTTATGAGTCACATTACCAAACTGTCACAGTCACTGTAATGTCAGACATGGCAGCAGCAGACCGTGTACCTGTCTGAAACATAATGCTGATAGAATGTTACCCTATCACTATATCACAACACCTTGCAGATATCTACAGACAGATATCAGGTAAACGTCATAGGTGAAGTTGGGGAAAACAGCAAATTGGGCACACCCATCACATATTGCTGTGACACACATGGGTAATGGATAGCAGAACAGGTCATGCAATTGAATGCACCTTCTAAAGGGTATGTGTTGTTGCATGCCAATAGCTGTCATTAACCTACAATGTCAGTCTGTTGTGGTTTTACCAGATGTTGGCCATAAAACCACATGTACGTGACCAATGTGAAGAAATCATGTATCAGAGATCAGGGCAATCTGCACACATATGCAGAGGTTAGAGGTATGGCCATCATCTGTACCCAAACCTGCCAAGCTGTCGGAGCAAGGACTGTTCACATAGCCATATATAATGGGGTGACAAAAGACACATAATTGAGACACCTGTCAAATATTGCTCCTACAAGCATATAAGAGTGATAGCATAACAGGGTTTGCATTAGCATAGATGTTCTGAATGGTATGAAGTGTGCAACTCATAATGTCTGCCATTACGTTATGACTGCAGCCAGCGATGGTTTGGCAACAATGTACCAGGCAGACACAGGTGTATACGAAAATGGACTACTGATATGTGGCATGCATCAGGACAGTCTGTGCAAAGTGTACAGTTGAGAGATGTATCTGAACCACCTTGCAAGTTGCAGTCGATGTTTGGCAGGGTGTAACCTGTGCTGACAAATGAAACAATTAAAATAGGTCCCAGAACTGTGGGACAAGAAATGTTTCATACAGGTCTGTACTGATTGCATAAAGAAGTGATTGTATATCAGAAGCACCTTAATATCATGAGAAATACTGTAAGCTAAGGTAATGTTGCATAAAGACAGCATCATACTAGCATAACAGAGGACATCCTGTGTGTTGCACTTGCAGTGGCATATGTGCTGCTAACTGTCACATTACTACAACTTGTGTCCCACACTCCACAACTGATAATGTCACACACACACATTGCGTGTTCCCTATGTGTGTGCAATATGTAGACATAAGAAGGCTCTGTAACTACTGTGTGCCCACAAGATAGGTGAATCTGTTGGGGTTAAGGTCATGGCTAGGCTTGTGAGGGCCCTAGTACCAGTACTCCAGTAACCTCCTCTGAATGTATGTGCCTGTGGTACTACAGAACACTGAGGTAAAATGTATGAAGGCTAGCTGTCTTTGACAAGGCATATGTATGCAAGGTCACACTGTCTGCCAACAGTATCCCTTACACACTGTTGCATGCATATAGACCTTGTAAAAATTTACATATACAGCTGCACCTTGGCTATGTAATGGTCGATATGTTCCCACTCTGCCATACTCCACTTTGGTAATGTTTGCAGGGCCACAGCCTGCAGACACACAGACACCTGGAACATAAACAGAATACAGCATGTCAGACTACATTCAGTCATCAGTACTAGCACCAAAAATGCATCATGGATAATAAGGTACATACACTTTGATGTGTACCCATAACAAATGCAAGCAGACAGCACCTTATGCAGCATTCATAGCTACACTGTACTATGTTCACCCTATGCATCAGACCCATATAAGCATATCCCTGCATCAATGGTATGGATGACAGGGATGTGGCACAGGTATCATTATATGCACAGGGTGTGGTGTGGGTTGCCAGAGGTATAGGCTGGGCCATATGGTTGACATCATGTGTGTGTGTGTTTGGAGGGGTGTTCTAGAAATGTGCTATGCAGAGGTGCTGCGTGTGTCTGGAGGTCAACTGCATGTGCTAGAGATGGTGTGTGTTTGTATGCACACAGTCATGCCATGTGGCTGCCCAACATGGGGGTATCTTGGACAGCTGTGATCTGTACATGGCAGGGAGTACATTTCACCATCTCCAGCCATGGACATGGTAACTGGTCCTGACAGGGGTATCACTGGCACCACCAAGCCCAAGTCCAGATGCAGTACTTCTCCCCATTGGTAACTGCTGTCTGCTCGATCCTTGTCCCTGACAGCACTGGCCAGGACCATGTGCCCATGGCCTGTTCCGATGTGGTGTGGACAGCACCCCCCTTTGGTAGTGCTGATGGGACTGCCACTATGAGAGTGTGAAGGTGCATGGCCCAGTAGACTCTCAACTGATCTTGGTGCTGACCTACATCTATGTGACTGATGCCCATCTCCCACCACATACTCCAGCACAGACATTCCATGGTTGATGATTGCCAAGGTCTCACCCCACCGTCTTTTCATGACCTCAGTATTCTGATGTTTGGCCTCCACAAGGTCATGTAGGTCATCCTGGATGCCAAAAAGAGTTGTATCCAAGAGCCTGAGTATTTGTCTGGTGTTGCATTCAGTACATGCCTGTGCCTCCATGACAACAAGAAACATGCATCTAGTGACACCTGCTGTGGCATTTACAACAGGGGCTTGATGAGCAGCAGTCCTCCTTTGAGCACCCCATCCATCCAACTGTGTGGGACTTTGCCTGAACTCTGGCTATGGCTAGTGTCTACACTCACACTTGCGATAGTCACCACACTAACCTGTTCCATATCAACACCTGCCAACTGTCCATTATCTGTGGCCACTGGGGATGGGGTATGTGTGGGCATTGTGACTGTGTGTGAGGACATTGTGGATGACAGTGGGATGCCAACCGATGGCACAGACTCAGCCCCTGACAGCCCCACCTGTGCCTCACTATGACTACCATCACTGTCAGAATCCACAGAGACAATGACATCAGGTTCTGAGTGGAAGGGACCATGACCACCATGTCCACCTGTGAGGGGAATACAACATATGCAAAATTAATACTTGCACTTTATGGTTTGCTGGTACACACCACACACACACACACACACACACACACACACACACACATACAGGTGAGGTAGCACAAAGGCATTACACAGACCTCACAATATCCAAATGATGGCATACACAACACACAGTCAGACCACAATATACACACTGTGGACAGGCTCTCAACATCATGCAGTGTAGCCATTTCCACTTAATGTTACTACTAATATACACCTCTAGGATACGTGAGTAGTGTTAGTTGGTGATGGGCCTTCATCTAGCACACACTGCACCCTGCACACATTATTGCTGATCAGCTGTATAGCACAGTGGTAACACCTACAGAACATACCTCTCAACTGTACAGACTTTCGCAGAATGTCTAGATGTCTGGCTCATATCTTTGGTCTGTTCCTCATAATTCTTGTGTTTGTCTGATACATTACTGGGATGATCTGAGGATTGCCGTCACTAATTAATGACATACATTTGATTTCTAGACTTCAAAGTATGCAGTAAATATATGTTAAAACAAATCTGGTTACTCTACCAACTTTCTAAGCTTACAGTGAATATAATAAGTGTACACACCCCTGTTAACATACCAGGTTTTTGTCATATATAAAATTAGATCACAATAAATAATTTTAAAACCTTTCCCACCTTTAATGTGACCTATAACTTGTGGAATCCAATTGAAAAAACAAACAAATCTGTTAGGGGTAAAATATAGAAAATGTAATGCATACGTTAGGCTGGTTGCCTAAGTGTGCACACCCTTCAACTAATACTTCGTTGAAGCACCTTTTGATTTAATTATAGCATTCAGTTTTCTTTTGAAGGAATCAATCAGCATGGCACATCTTGACTTGGCAATATTTGCTCACTCTTCCTTGCTAAAACCTTCCAACTCTGTCAGATTGTGAGGGCATCTCTTGTGCATAGCCCTCTTTAGGTCACCCCACAGAATTTCTACTGGATTTAGGTCGGGGCTGTGGCTGGGCCATTCTAAAACTTTGATTATTTTCTGGTGAGGCCATTACCTTGTTGATTTGGATGTATGCTTCGGGTCATTGTTGTGTTGACAGGTGAAAGTCCTCTTCATTTTCACCTTTCTAGCAGCCTTCTGAATGTTTTGGGCCAAAAGTAACTGGTATTTGAAACTGTTTATAATTCCTTCCACCTTGACTAAAGCCCTATTTCCAGCTTATGAACAGCAACCACAAAGCAGAACACTGCCGCCACCATGCTCCACCATGAGGATGGTGTTCTTTTGGTGATGCAAAGTGTTGTTTTTGTGCCAAACATACCTTTTGGAATTGTGGCCAAAAATTTCAACCTTGGTCTCATTAGACCATAACACATTTTCCCATATGCTTTTGGGGGACTCGATGCATTGTTTCTTACATTTAAGCCAGGACTGGATGTTGTTCTGTGTGAGAAAAGGCTTCCATCTTTCAACCCTACCCCATAGGCCTGACATATGGAGAATATGGGAGATTGTTGTCACATGTAGTACATAACCAGTACTTGCCAGAAATTCCTGCAGCTCCTGCAGTATTGCTGTAGGTCCCCTGGCAGCCTCCCTGATCATTTTTTGTCTTGTCATTTCATCAGATTTGGAGGGACGTCCAGTTCTTTGCAATGTCACTGTTGTCCCATATTTTGTCCCATTTTTGATGACTGTCTTCATTGTGTTCCACGGTATATGCAATGCTGTGGAAATGTTTTTTGTACCCTTCTCCTGGCTGATGCCTTTCAACAATGAGATCCCTTTGATGCTTTGTAAGCTCTCTACAAACCATGGCTTTTGGTGTAGCAGGCAGTTGGGTAAATGTCAGGGAAATTCTACTAAGACAGCTGACTGTTATTTGGTGTTAATCCAAGTCTCTTTAATTGATGGCAGGGGTGTACCCAAAAAGACTGAATGTTGTAATTGGATCAAAAGATGCTTCAACAAAGTATTAGTTTAAGGCTGTGCACACATATGCATTCAACTTATTGCACAATTTTTATTTTTCATATTTGTTCCCCTAACAGATTTGTTTTTCAATTGAATTGTACAGGTTCTAGGTCACATTAAAGGTGGGAAGAGTTTTGAAATGATTTATTGTGGTCTCATTTTTGTATATCACAAAAACCTGGTGTTTTAACAGGGGGGTGTACACCTTTTCTATCCACTGTATGAGTAATATTTAAAATATGTCTGTAGTTTTGGGTCTTTTCCCCCCCATTTTTTCAGTCTTTGCCCATATTTCATGCACTGACAGGTTGTGAGGTATGCTACAGATATGTTACATCTCCTGCAGATAGGCCCCTGTGATGACCACTGTGATGCAATGCAGTTAACCCCACCACAAGTGAACATGCATATATCGCAATATGGCTAAGAGTGACAGTTGTGTCCATGGTAAAATGCATGCCCTTAACATGCCTGGGGTATTGGTGAGCACAACAGGACAACTCCATACTCACCGGCTTCAGGCTGCTGTCCCACATCCAGACCAGAGGGACCTATGTAGTTGTGGGAGAGAGGTATTTTCAGCAGATTAACATGAGGCATTGGTACAAGATGAATGCTGCTTTTCTGCGCATGTATAGCACAAGCTCTGATACCACACAAGTTTTGTCCTTCACCATAGATGTGCACTTCTGTGCATTACAAAACCCTACCCACAACTAAGTTTTGACCTGTCATATACATCTAGATACTCTACAGATGCCAGTATGGCTGCTACAGTAGTAGATTGATGTCCACTTGGACCTTACCTGCATGATCTCACCTGTTGTCTGGGTGCCACCCACCTCCACAATGTGGGTGTCTTGACTTTCCTGTTGTTATGTGGTGGGTGCACCAAGGTTGGCATGGAGCTCCTCCATAGGTATAAGTGGGGCCTGTGTAGCAAGACCCCCACCTGTGGATGTGTGGTCCCTGGCCACAGTAGCAACCCTTTGCCAGGCATGGCAGATGAGGTCAGTCACACGTTGCCTGATCTGTTCGTATGTTCGTTCATGCTGACCCACATCATTTACCCTGTGGATGAGGTCATCCCACAGGGTGGTCCACTCCTGCAGATGCTGTTGGCTATGGCCAAACATCACCCCATGGTGTGGACTATGGTGTCAATAATTGCTGATGTCTCAGTGTCCATGTATGACAGCTGTCTGGCATGCTGCATTTCACCTGGAAGACATAAACAGGGAAACACATCACAGGACCTCATACATTGGTCAACGTTATTTACAGAACCTGCACATCAACATTGACTAGCACTAGCCACACCTTATGGCCACATCATACCCCTGTCATTTATCAGCACAGTATGAGCTTGCATTGCACTCCTGGTTGTGATGTGTAATCCCCCCCCCCCAGTGAGGGCCAGTAAATTGCATACTCCTCAAGGCATCATTCACTTTTGTGTAGAGGGATGACAGTGGCCATCTTCCTTGCAGATCAGGTGTTGATTGTGCTCAGGCTTTGTTTTTCTACAGTGTGTAATGGAACTGGGAGCACATGCCTGTGTTCATATAGCATGCAGACAGGGATGTTATGAGGTCCCATAGAGACTTAATTTTGTTGCCTTTGAGTAGGCATTCTGGACCTGCTCCCTGATGAAGGGAGGGGTGCAGGTACTGTACATATCCACTTATACTGATGGGGGGACAGGTAGGGTGATGTTTTCACTTTACCTGTCTGCAGCGGGCTGGCTATAGCTATGGCGTGTGTGTATGTGGTGTGATTGCCCACCAGTACAGGGTTGGTTGGGTTGTTGCCTCTGAGATTAAAGACATATGTGAAGACGGCCTTGTGACTGGCCTTGGTGGATGTGTCCAATTTGTACTCATAGTTAGCCTTGCATTGATTCATCTGTGACCTCATATGCTTGTTCAGACAAAGAGGGACTTGCTTCCAAGTCAGTGCCTGCTCCTACTTGGAACTGTACAGCCAATATAGCAACCTATCATGTGGTTTGTGTATTGCTGCTATCCACCAAAGGGGATTACTCTCCCTTGGTGGAGTCGGGTTTTACAAGTCAGGTATTGCTGAGTCCATGCAGCTATGTAGGTGCTCATATAGCTGTTTGTAGTAGGCATGGAAATGAGGTCATAACACAGTTAGACACTTCTTCAATTTCATCCTGATACTATGCTTATTCTAGTACCCATTTCTGTGTCAGGGCAATGCAACAACCAGTAGCTTTAGACATTTATGTCTGCTGGATTAATTGAAACTAAGATCACACATGTGTGCAACATGTACAGCTTATTTACCTGACATTTTTCATCTCATATCTGTTGTTTTGAGGCTTCCAGCTATACCTACTCATACATACATGTGCACAAGTAATACCAGATATAGATTTCTGTTCTGAGTCAGTATGGCACACTGTATTTACACACTTGCTGCTCAGTCATACCTCTCAACCTGTAAGAGCAGGACATCTGGATGATGGCACACATAAAAGGGGGAAGTGGCTCACAATTAGTGACACCTTATTAATATTGCTGTAACACACAAGTCAGTTGATAGCGCAGTAGGCTTTGCATTCACAGAAATACCCTGGAGGATGTCAAACATTCATATGTATGCTATTATGTTCTGATGTCAGTCTTCACAGATTTGCCAATGATTTGCCAGACATTCACAACTCTATGAGTAAATGACTACAAATATGAGGCACACATGTGGTCAATGTGCAGAAAACTGGACAGGTGAATGGTATGAGCTCAGTATATCACATGCAGTTCAACACACACTTCTGCGACAGTAGTTTACTATGCACATACCCTGTATAGGTTTCTTAGATTTGTAAGACAAACATGTATCATAGCTGTATTCACAAGTAACATATTGATATTTATGACATACCAGTAGCTGGCCTAGCAGTTTTACAGTCAGTATTGTTCAACAAACACTCCAGTAGTAGTCATATGTGAGCCGTCCTTTCCTGGGGTGACTCAGGGGTCCCAGCTGAGATGTATGTCATTGCAGACAGAGCAAGATGCTATAGCCATAGCTGCTGTTCAGCAATATATCAGTACAGCAAGTCTTGTTGAGACATAGTTGTTTAACTTCCTATTTCCCATTATTGCATACCCCATACTGCATTCCATTACATGCTTACTTGTTTGATATACCTTTTTTCCCAAGTATTCTTGTATTTCATTTCTTTCTCTCTCTCTCTCTCTCTCTCTCTCTCTCTCTCTCTCTATCTCTCTCTCTGTCTTTACATGTAGAAGGATATATCTGTTTTGCATAGGCAGCAGCTTGCCTTTTGTAGGTAATGCTCATGAGCAGGTGATGGCCTGTACACCAATTGGTGTCCCCCACCATGCAGAACAGCTTTGTTGTTATTCCAATAGCCAATGCCATGGCAACACACTCCTATAACTGAGTACCTCATGTGGATGTGGTCTCTTTTCTTTGTTTGTGAGGAGAACATCATGGAGGTGTGTGAACTACAGCATCACAGAGGGTAGGAGGAAATACCTCTTAATGACATAACTCTCAACTGTAGGCCTATCCGCAGAATGGCCACAGGTTTGGCTCTTATGTTTGGTCTGTTCCTCAGACAGTTTTTGTCCTTGACAAATCAGTAGGATAATGTGGGGATTGCAGTCAGTAAATGCTAATATCTATTTGTGTTTCTGACTTCATATACCTCAGATAAGATATGTTACAACAAACCTTGTAACACCAGCAACTTCCTCTGCTTATAACAACAATATTTCAAATATGCCCCTGTTTATGGGCCTCTGTCCCTCAATTATGTCAGGATTTGTCCAGATGTCATCCACTAAGATATTGATAGGTATGGTATATCATTTTTAGTGCCTTCATTCCTGATATCATCCCAGTTATGTAGCAGAATCCCAGACATGTTATGAGGAAGAGGCCATATATATGAGGCCAAAGCCTTGACATTCTGTGGGAATCTGCACAATTGAGAGGTCTGTGTATGTCTGGCCATTGTTATCAGACTGTCAAGATTGTGCAGCACTGTAGTGTGTAAATGTTAGTTGGGCTGTGTAGGGAGGGGGGTAGATGTGAGTGTCATGGGTCCTTTTCTACCTGACTGTGCATGCTGCTCCAGTTTCTGGTGGTCTATTGGAATGAGACATATCCAGTACCACCACTTGATTCCTACTACACTGTGACTTGGAGCAGTATACATAGGGGTAGTGTGTGCATGGCAAACAGGATACATTTGTTCACACAATCGTTATACTCTAGTGTTCAGTTGGCTAATGGGTATGTCACTGTGACTGTGGTGCAATTGGTTGTGGGTACGCACTTTCACAATGGTGTCTGTTTTTCACTACTGTTACATCACTGTAGTGCTTGATATATTTGCAAACGTATGTGTAACTCCCCATAGCTGATTTGGGGTAGTGCTGTGCCATTCTGATTGTAGTTTGGACCGTGCTTGGTGATATGTTTGGCAGTTCAGTGTAATTTCCCTAATGTTATGTTATGTCCAGATATTCATAGGATGTTCAGTTGTCTGGCTCATATCTTTGGTCTGGTCCCCATAACTGTTGTATATTTCTTACAAATCAGTGGGATGATGTGTAGATTGAAGTCTCTAACTAATGAGAAGCAATTGAGTCCTGGACTTGTGATATTTCAGGCAATATATGTTAGAACAGATGGCGATACTGCAGCAACTTTCGCAGCTTATCTACTCAAATATTTCAGATATGTCCCTATTTTCATGCATTTGTCCCCCCACTTTGTCAGGATTGGTCAAGATTCACTGCACTAAAGGGTTCTGAGCATACCTCTCACATGCCCGGATTGTCGCAGAATGTCCAGGTTTTTGGCTCATATTTTCGTTCTGTTCCAAAAATTATTTGTATTTTTCTGGTAAATCACTGTGATGATCTGAGGATTTATGTCAGTAAATAATGACATACATTTCAGTTTCAGACCTCATATCATTCAGAAAATGTATGCTGCAACAAATCTTATTACTCTAGCAACTTTCAAAGTTTATAAGAGTGATATTTAAAATATGTCCTGATTTTTGGCCCATTGTTCCCCCATTTTGACAGTCTTTGTCTAGATTTCTTGCACTAAGAGTTTGAGAGGTATGGTTCTGAGGTATGACTGTGCTACATGTTATATACATATATCTATATATGAATATATGTATATATATATATATATATATATGTTTTCATATATATGTATCTCCATACACACACACACACACACACACACACACATATATATATATATATATATATATGTGTGTGTGTGTGTGTGTGTGTGTCTGTCTGTCTGTCTGTGTGTGTGTGTGTGTGTGTGTGTGTGTGTGTGTGTGTGTGTGTGTCTGTCTGTCTCTGTGTGTGTGTGTGTGTGTGTGTGTGTGTGTGTGTGTGTGTGTGTGTGTGTGTGTGTGTGTGTGTGTGTGTGTGTGTATATTTACAAGACCTGATTCCACAAAGTTTTTCCCCTACTGTTGAATGACTCTACTGCATGATATGCTTAAAAAAGCATAAGAAATTCTTACAGCTCAAATGATGTATTGGTACATTGCTCTGACCATAGTGTACATGGTCCTGGGTTTGAGACTTAGCAGAGCTGATTGTTTTGTTGCTGGGCAGAACAAGGGCTGATGGAGATAGAGTGATTAAAGCACTTTTAAGCAGTTGTAAGTGGGCTTGTGCAGTTTTACGTGAAGCTAAGCGATGCTATGAGATGGTTAAATCCCTTTAGCTTCACTTAGCGGCTCTTCCTCCTGCTTACATCTGAGCTAATTTTAATAAAACAAAAGAAAAAAGGGTGATAGGAAAGTGGTGAAATGGGTGCAAGCAGGGGGTAAAACATTAGGAAAACCAGCTAGAGGTGTGCAGGGCAGCTGTAGGAAAGGACCATAGCTCTACATTTCTTCTGCAGCAACAGCTGTGAATACTGTGCAAAATTTGGAATTTACAGCTTCACACCACACAGAGAGGGGTGTTGGTGACAGACATTTGTAGAATAATTTGTGGGTAGATTAATTAATTTCACTGTACATGGGAAAAATATAGAGCTATATATGGGCCAATGATGTTTTCTGGGACAGATGCCCTTTTTTATTAAGGTGAGAGTGAGATGTTGGAGAAGGGCTGTAGGTATGTTTGGGGAGGTAGGTTGGGTAGGATAGATTGCATTTGCAGTCAGACAAGACAAAAAGACAGCAGACATGGGTGGTATATGACACATGAAGGAGATAAACACCTTGGATGGTAAGCATGGTTGGGAATCAGAGACCCATGAGCCCCAAATGGATATAGTGGGACTGAGGTCCCCACCCATGGGCAGTCACTACTGCACCTTCATGGCCCCAAAGGTGGCTGTGATGGGTGCTGGACAATAGGGGCAGCCTGGCCCTCTAAGTGCATTAGGCAACCCTCCATCTGCTGCAGATGTCCATCCAACTTGGAGTGGATGATACTGTGCACCATACCCCGGAACTTGCGGTGAGTGACAGGCTCCTCTCCACGCCCATGCCTGGATGGGGGCATGCCCCGTCCCCTGAGGTGGTTCCACCCAAAGGTGGTGCAGGGCCAGCAGATGAGGAAGTTCCAGGTTGGGTCCCAGACATGCTGGGCCCTGGTGCCATGACCAGATGGAGCGGGGCAAGTGGATCCACTGGGATCGGCCTTCCCAAACATGCTATGGTGTTGAGATTATCCAAGATATATTGGTTAGTCATGCACAAAACATTTCAAAATTAGTTATAACGGTATGCAATGGTGTTCCAATTAATCCAAACCAACAGATTTGCAACAGTTGCATAGCAAACAGAACACATGCATAAATGGAACAACAGTAAGCATTTTAACAGTATACAAGTTACACTGATAGAAACAGGCCACCAATAATAGTATTTGAACAAGGTATATTAATATGCAACCAATTAAATATTTGAACAATAATAGAACACATTTCAAAACAATAGCTTTTGAGAACAACATACCTGTGGTATATGAATAATAATTATTGATGCAGACAAGGGGTAGGAGGAGAGAAAAAAGTCCATTAACAACTGTATAGGCTTCCATTTTTTACAACTGCATTATTCAGTACTGTACAGTTCTGCCCTCACTTTATATCTACTTATGGCCCATAGCTTCTGCAGCACATACTTACCCATTACACTGTCAACCTGTAATGGTGTGGAGCAGACTGGGAGGATGATGGCTACATTACTGGAGGGAGCTTGTACATGTCAGGAGTACATAGTTGACAGAGAAGGGCTACTCTGCACTGATGTTGTATGAGTCTGCTACTGGCATAGTTCCCTGGATTCCTATCTGTGTCCAAGGTTATTGGCAGCAGTGACTACTAGCTATGACAGCATGACATTTGAGGGACATGTATCTTTGAGATTGCATGGTGTATGTACCTATCCTGTCATTTGCAGGCATATGGGTTTGGACAGTGGAACAGTTGCACACGGTGTATTAGTATACCCTTCATACAGCTACTACACACATTTCTTTACCTGTAAGACCTGTGGAGAAAATCTCTGTTAACACTTTCTGGCTGTTTCTACAAATATTCTGGATTTCTTTAGTGTATATATGCTCACATCTCAATACCTCTCCCTGGATTTGAACCATGTCTGGGTGTGCTAAAATGCACAACAGGGTTATTGTCCATCACACTGAGCTACTGGGAAACTGATGTATCTTGTTTGAATGATTTCTGCCTAATACTGTCTGGATTACACAGTCTGACCTTGTAATCCTGACATCCATGCATGACAGATAGTTATTGTACTGTGTATTAATCCTTTGAAATGATACTATCTGGAAAGCAAAGGCTAACACAAGAAAGCAATGCTGCAGGGGACACACTATAATACAGTAGACATTACTATTCAGGGTTCAGAACTTAGCCCATACAATATTTCATATTTCCTTTATATCTTGGTTTACAACTCCACATTCTACTGTTTTGCATACTAGCTGGTTCTCAGAACAGCCTCAGTTACTTCATGCTGTCAATGCCATATTTGCTGTGATGAACCTGTACTCATTCTATTTCTACAACAACATACCAGAGTAAACAAAACAGTTTATGTTATAGATCTTAATTACAGTTAAATGATGCTTTTATTAATGGATATCCTGTGGATCAATATCAGTGTGACAAATGTCATGTATTCATTAGACCCAGTACACAATATTCCTACTGGCAGTAAACAATGTATTCCTTCTACTTTATGTCACTATATACTGCAAGCTAGATCTATACTCACCAGCCTGTTGATGAATCCATGTCAGTCTGTCTGCATAGTCCTCAATGTTACTACCCACTCCACTGCAGCTGTAGGGGTGAGAAACAAACATTATGCATACCTGTCTATCACCTAGTCAGGCTAGAATCTGGTATACAAACTGCTGGAACACGGTTGTCCTGAGTATTTTGGATCCATTAGGCCAAGAGCACCCCCTTGCTCCACTTTAGGTTGGCATAGTGATGCTGCACTTCCTCACCAGTTTGGGGGATACCAGTGGCACTGGTGAGGTCATGTGCCAGATGGTCCCAGGCCTCCACTTTATACTGTGAGCCCTGGTACTGGCCCTGCAGCAGTCTGTCATCATGGTTTGATATTTGCAGCCCAGCCATGACTGTGGACTCCAACATTCCCCAGCTTTGTGCCTGAAAGTGCGAGCCCTCTCCAACAACTGATAGGGTTCCTGCAGAGATCAAACTTCAAAAGGTTATAGCTGCATTCCCATGTGTGTGGTTTAAATAAAGCCATGTTCCAACCCTTTGCTGTCATTGGACCATTTTGAAAATGCTAAGCTCAACTAAACAGTGCTCAAATCCACTAAGCTGAGTTGAACAGTGCTTGAAGGGGTATTTGCTGAGCATTGCTTAACAGTACGCAAATCCACTTAGCTGAGCTGACTGCTGCTTAGTATTTACGTCTAAGTAATGCTTAAACTGGCTAAGCAGAGCTGACCACTGCTAAGCATTGCTCACTTTTAATTTTAAAAACATATCGGAATTATAACTTCATTTATCATTACTGTCATATTATTAAGTGTATATGATTTACTTTACATGACATCCCTCTATGTACTTTTATTACATTACCTTGGGGTCTAGCTATACTACATGAGACACTTGTGTATACATGGGTGATTTCATATGTTATATGCACTCACACTTACATTTTGAATCAGCTACACTACCCTGGTTAAAAATTATCAATTACTACATAATTTAAAACAAAAAAAAGATAATTTTAACAATGCTTTCCCATGTAAAAATAAAGTGAGTGTCTTGGTACTCTAACCCTGAATACCTGCATGCAAAGCCAAGACTCTAACCACTACTCTATCTCATCATTAGAATTTTAGCTGTATATTTTTTATTTATTTCCGATGTGATGTTTAAGCAATGCTGAGCAGAGGGCCATAATGCACAGACCTGCTGAGCTATGTTTTTAAACATACCTCCGAATGAAAAAAAGGGATCTTAATAAAACCATTTTATAATTTATAACTTTTATTTTTTTTTGACTGTACACATATATGCAGAATGGCCCACTTATTGCCTCATATTTGTTGTCCATTTCTCATATGACTGTGGTTTTCCAGCAAATCATTGGCAAATCACTCAGGGTTTAAGTCAGAACATACTGACATTTGAGTTTCAGACTTCATACCCTTCAGTAAATCTGTGCTAATGCAAAACCTGTTATTGTATTCTATCAACTTTCCAGGTTTGTAAGTGCAATATTTAAAAAGTGTGCCTATTATTGTTCCTTTGTCTCCCCATTATTTATGGCTTTGTAGAGATTTCTTGCTCTAGGAGGTTGAGAGGTATCTGAGCATTCTGCGAATACCTGTACAGTTGAGGGGAATGACCACATGGCTCTTTCACAGTGCCCACTGCATTGCTTCCTTTTGGGATGTACAGCACTTTGACAATGCAGGGGATGTGTGACAGTACCTGTCCCACACCCTCTGCATTGTTTCCTATCCAGACTTCTAGCTTTCATAGGTTCATAGGTTCATAGGTTTATACTAGGCTATCTGCCCTAAGGCATTTATAAGCCTAGCCCAGAGTTTTTGTGGCTTACGCCACCCCTTATGTTAAAAAATACTGTGCCCATTAGTTTGTTGTGCCTCTGTCCAGCAGTGACACAGAGATGATTCCCGGGGTAAACCTACGATCTCTCATCCACCGGTCAAGATTTCTCTTAAACAGAGCCAGCGAGGTGCTCTGCCTCACATGGACCGGGGTTTTATTCCACAACATAGGGAGTCTCTGGGTGACAAATCTATCCCTCCAGCATGTCCTATTTATATCCGTGCTAAGATTTAAGTCGCTTGCTCTAGTGGATCTGGTAGATTTGGATTTTTTGTGGTGGAGCATGTCAATTAATTCTGGGTTGGACATGGCCTTGTATGTCAGGCACAGGTCACCTCTGAGCAGACGGTGTGCGACTGAATAGAGCTGGAGTTTCTTCAGTCTGGCAGCATATGACAGATTTTGGAGTCCCTTTATCCTTTTGGTGAGGAACTTTTGTGGTCTCTCCAATTGCTGCAGGTGTCGGGTGAGATACATCCCGAATGGGGCATTGTACTCGATCATTGGTCTGATAAGTGAAGAGTACAGGGGAACAATGACCTCACTTGATCTGGATGTGAATCCCTTCATTATCAGGTGGGCAATGTAGAAGGTTTTTCTAACCACTTTAGCAATGTGAGTGTCAAAAGAAAGGACACTGTCAACCTGGATCCCCAGGTCCCTGATAACCTCTTCTGTGCTTAGTGGATTGCCACCTATATGGTAGCTTGGGGTTACCTTGTTTTTCCCGAAGGGTATGACTATACATTTTTTGGCATTTAACTTCAGGCCATGGCTCTGGCACCAGCTATCAGTTTCCGTGAGACCCCTCTGAAGGATATCTGTGTCCGATGTACTTTCCACTATGGCTCCCAGTTTGCAGTCATCTGCAAACTATGTCAGCCATAGTCCTCCTATGTTAGTCTGTACTTCTGAGAAGTAGATGCCGAACAACAGGGGGCCAAGGACTGAGCCCTGTGGGACACCACTTGTGACCGGCTTGGAGTCTGACATGGCGCCAGCTACTCTAACCCTGTGGGTTCTGTCCTTTAGCCAGTTTGCAACCCATCTTTTGACATATGGGTTTACATTTAAACTGGTAAGTTTCTCTATAATACCTGAGTGGGGTATTGTGTCGAAAGCTTTTGCAAGGTCAAGGTAGGCTGTATGGACTGCCTTTCCCTCATCAATGGCCTTGGTGACTCTTTCAAAGAAGTCAACCAAGTTCAAAAGGCATGATCTGCCCTTGACAAAGCCAAACTGGGTCGGGTCCAATGTCTGCAAGTCCCCTATGTCTTTGTTTATGAGTTCCTTTATGATCCTCTCCATAGCTTTGCAGACCAGGCTTGTTAAGCTTATGGGGCGGTAATTACCAGGGTCCGTAGAGGCACCGCCTTTGTGGAGTGGGACCACAGTTGCCGTACACCACTCCTTGGGCACGTATCCTGTGGTAAGGCTAAGATTAAACAGCTGCCTTATGTGCGGGTTTAGTTCCTCATTGAGTTTGTGTAGCACACAGCCGGGGACACCATCCGGTCCCATTGATGCTGTGTTTTTAGCTTTAGAGAGAGCAGCTTTCACCTGCACATTGGAGATTTCTGGGAGGCTGCACTCCACTGGGATAGTTATCTCTCCTTTTGGGGGGAGAGGGGGGTGAAGTTTGCACTGAACCTGTCTGGCAGTATGTTGGCAATGTCTGTGGGTTCAGTGATTTTTGTATCATTTTGGACTAATTCTGAGCATATCTGGGAGTTTCCACCCAGGTTTCTAACATAACTGAAGAAGGCCTTATGATTGTCTTTTGAATCTATGGCAATTTTTCTCTCAAAGTTGGCTGATGGATGATTTTATGAGTGCTCGTATTTTTTTACTAATAATGATCAAAGGTGTCTTCTCTTTTATGGATTTTGCTCTATCATGTAACAGCTTTCTCCTCTTATTGTAAAGTTTGTTTATGGCTGGGGTCCACCAGACTGGACGTTTGCCCTTGGTGGAAAGAGTCTTGGTTTTATTAGGGATTGCCTGATCAACTACCCTGACTAACACATTCACTACTATTGCAAAAGACTTACTCCAGTGTTTCTCAACTACCCTGAGGCTTCTAGGTGTCCACATACACTGTAAGCACTTGAAAAGTGCCTTATGGCACTTTGACAGTGCAGAGGTTGTGTGACAAAACCTGTCACACACACCCTGCATTAATTTCTTGATTCCCTATCTATTTCAGGGTCTGCAGACATTGTTTTACTATTTTATTTGATTTCAGTGTCCATGGACACTGTAAAGCTTTTAAAAAGTGCTGTACAGCACTTTCTTAGTGGAGAGGGCATGTTAGATGTGTGTGCACTATGTAAACATGCCCTCTGTTCTCAGTAGTGTTAGTGTCTGTTTAGGCTTAGCAGTAGTGCTCCTTCATGAATATGCAAGGTGCACTGCTGGTTAAACTAATACTTTAAATTACATTGGTCTTGCCCATGTTCTAAACCTGACTAACACATTTACTACTATTGCAAAGGACTTACTCCAGTGTTTCTCAACTACCCTGAGGCTTCTAGGTCCTCATCATATGTAAAGCATTCTGTAGCTGTCAAGATTGTATCTTTTCCTTGAGAAAAGAACATTATGTATTTCTGCACATTTCATGCTCATCTTTCCTTTCTATTAAACTGTCTTTCTGAAACTGAATGTGTGCATGTCTTTCTCCATATTTTCAGGCCTTATTCTACTTAAATGTGCTGTGTTTACTGAAAATACCCTAACTGTAACATTTCCCTGATTCTTCCCTTGAGAAAGAGAACAGAAAAAGAACAGTCGGTAGCCTTCCCTTGGGAGCTGTTATTTCTCATGCTTGACCAACAAGGATATTTTTTTCCTTCTGCTTAACTGTCTTCTAAAACATCTGACACTACATATTTTAACTTTTTAGTCTGCATAATGCCTAATAACCAAAATGGAAGTCCCTAATAGAATGGTTGCCCCAGAGGTCCCTGGAAAAAAGTCTACAGGGACCTACTTCTGTAGTTACCTTACATCTGTATTGCTAACTACTGTATACAACTTTATGCTACCAAACGTATAATCTGAAAATAAATTTTCTTTGTTTGTTAAATAAACCTGCAATTTTAATTTTGACCACAATGTGTCACTTGAGCATTTATGGCCTGTTTGCATTGAAGTCTCAACTTTATGATTTAATTATAACTAGGCAACTGTTTTTCTTTATCTGGTGAATAAATTTGCAATTCTAACTTTGGCCACTAGGCTTGAAGTCAGTTAACTTTATGGTTTAATTTCCATATTATCTACATTCATAGTGCTGGGGTGCCTTCTGTGCAGTGTCTCCTCCCTGTGGTCACGTGGTTTTCTTCCAGGTGCTCCGGTTTCCTCCCACATCCCAAAGACATGCAGTAGGTGGATTGGACACTCTAAATTGGCCCTAGGTGTGGGTGTGTGTGTGTGTATTCCTTCTGTGGAAGGTTGGGCACCGGGCTGGCAACTCGACACCGTAAAACTCTACTGCCAATCATGAGTGGACAGATGACCCGCTGTAGCGACCCCTAACAGGGAAAAGCCAAAAGAAGAAGAAGACTGCTGGTAAAACTAAGCAGAAATGGATACGGTTCACTCCGTGCAGGAATAGCACTATTCCTACATGGAGTTTATTGAATCCCAGGGTCTGACTTGTAAAGAGTGTACAGGGTTTGAATCCCTCCACTTCTGTTCATTTGCCTATTGTGTATCCCTGAAGAAAGTCCCTTAACCAGACAGTGCTTTGTTTAAATAATGTATAAAAAAAATAAAATAATAACTATCACACATTGTTCTCATTGTTCAATAACTAATCATTTAACATATTGTTTAAACAAGTACACCAACAATTATTCAATTATTAAAGTAATCATTTAACTAATATATCATCTAAGACATTTTCAGACATATAACACTATACTGGAAGATATCACCAACAGGCAAACAGGCATTATTAACTAACAAACTTATAAACTATCATCAGTGATATGTGGTTTGCAAAATGCTTCAGCATATTACTTTTTTAATGAAAATGGAAAAATAATTTATGAAAAGTATTCTATTTTGAGTTGAGGAAGGATTATGTCTCTCCAAAATTGTATTTTACCATTTCCATGTAGAGCAAAAAGTAATGTTTTGTAGTATGAGTGCCGCCACAAAAAAGAATCTAAGACAAAGTTATTTGATTTCCTTTCCGCATTAAATCTTATCCAGAGTATACTTTCACACTGAGCTTTGAAAATGCAACTGGAATAAGTCACATAGTTTTATAAAAGCAGCGCTCTATTTTTTATTAAGTAATAATGAGCCTATCTGCTTATTAGTATCTGAGAAGCCGCAATTTTCTATCTGTTTGGATATGTGACCTATTCTAAGGCACTTAGTGCAATACTTATCAAAGATGTTTATCTACTGATCCAGTATAATATCTGGAATTAAAAAGTAGTGTACATAGGTTCATAGGTTCATAGGTTCATACTAGGCTATCTGCCCTAGGGCATTTATAAGCCTAGCCCAGAGTTTTGTGACTTTCGCCACCCTTTTAGTTTGAAGGATACTATGCCCATTATTTAGCTGTGCCTTTGTCAAGCAGTGACACTGAGGTGATCCCTGGGGTCTACCTGCGATCTCCCATCCATTGGTCAAGATTTCTCTTGAACAAAGCCAGCGAGGTGCTCTGCCTCACATGTACCGGGATTTTGTTCCACAGCATAGGGAGTCTCTGGGTGATGAATCTGTCCCTCCAGCACGTCCTATTTATGACCGTGTCAAGGTTCAAGTCTCGTGCTCTTGTAGATCGGATGGATTTAGATTTTTTGAGGTGAAGCATGTTCATTAATTCCGGGATGGACATGGCCTTGTATGTCAGGCTCAGGTCACCTCTGAGTAGGCGGTAAGCGACTGAGTAGAGCTGGAGCTCCTTCAGTCGAGCAGCATAGGACATATTTTTGAGACCCTTTATCCTTTTGGTGAGGAACTTTTGGGGCCTTTCCAATTGCTGCAGGTGTCGGGTCAGATACATTCCAAATGGGGCATTATACTCAATCATCGGTCTGATGAGTGATGAGTACAGGGGAATGATGACCTCCCTTGACCTAGATGTGAATCCCTTCATGATCAGGTGGGCAATGTAGAAGGTCTTCCTAACTACTTTGGCAACGTGGGTGTCAAATGAAAGGTTACTGTCAACCTGGGTCCCCAGATCCCTGATAACCTCTTCTGTGCTTAGTGGATTGCCACCTATATGGTAGCTGGGGGTAACCTTGTGTTTCCCGAAGGGTATGACTATGCATTTTTTAGCGTTTAACTTTAGGCCATGGCTTTGGCACCAGTTATCCGTTTCTATGAGACCCTTCTGAAGGATATCTGTGTCTGATATGTTTTCAACTATGGCGCCCAATTTGCAGTCATCTGCAAACTTTGTCAGCCATAATCCTCCTGTGCTTGCCTGTACTTCTGAAAAGTAGATGCCGAACAAGAGTGGGCCCAGGACCGAGCCCTGTGGGACACCGCTTGTGGCAGGCTTGGAATCAGACATGGCGCCAGCAACTCTGACCCTGTGGGTTCTGTCACTTAGCCAGTTTGCAACCCATCTTGTGACATATGGGTTTACATTTAAGCTGGTGAGTTTTTCTATGATGCCCAAGTGGGGTATTGTGTCGAATGCCTTTGCCAGGTCAAGGTAGGCTGTGTGGACTGCCTTGCCCTCATCAATGGCCTTGGTGACTGTTTCGAAAAAGTCAACCAAGTTTAAGAGGCATGATCTGCCCTTGACAAAGCCAAATTGGGTTTGATCCAATGTCTGCAGGTCCCCTATGTCTTTATTTATGAGTTCCATTATGATCCTCTCCATAGCTTTGCAGACCAGGCCTGTCATGCTGATGGGACGGTAGTTTCCAGGGTCGGTGGAGGCACCGCCTTTATGTAGTGGGACCACAGTTGCCGCACGCCACTCCTTGGGTATGTATCCTGAGGTGAGGCTAAGATTAAACAGCTGCTCTAATTGCGGGTTTAATTCCTCAATGAGTTCGTGGAGCACAAAACTGGGGACACCATCTGGTCCCATGGATGCTGTGTTTTTCGCCTTGGAGAGAGCTGTTCTCACCTGAGCATTTGAGATGTTTGGGAGGCTACAATCCTCTGGTATAGATATTTCTCCTTTTGGGGGGGGGGGGGTTTGCACTGAACCTGTCAGCCAGTATGTTGGCAATGTCTGTAGGTTCAGTGATCTTTACATCATTTTGAACTAGTTCTGAGCATATCTGGGAGTTTCCTCCCAGGTTTCTAACATAACTAAAAAAGGCCTTGTGATTGTCTTTTGAGTCCTTGGCGATTTTTCTTTCAAAATTTGCCTTGGATGATTTTATGAGAGCTCTTAGTTTTTTACTTATAATGATCAAGGGTGTCTTCACTTTTAGGGATTTTGCTCAATCTTGTAGTCGCTTTCTCCTTTTGTTGTAGAGCTTGTTTATGGCTGGGGTCCACCAGACTGGACGCTTGCCTTTGGTACAAAGAGTCTTTGTTTTGTTTGGGATTGCCTGATCCATGCAGTCCTGGAGGTGCTGGTAGAAGGCATTTGTATGTGATTCAGCGGCTTTAGTGATGGTTTCCGCTGGTTTGGGGGCCTTGAAAGAGACCACACCAGTCCTAAGAAGTGTGAAGTCGGCTTTAGAGAAGTTCTTCACTGTGGTCTTTTTTATCTGGGGTGGGGGCAGGATGTGGACTTCCAGTGAGATTAGTTTATGATCTAACCTCACCAATGAGGGGTATACCTCCGGTGTTGAACATTGTGACCCCATGTTCGTGATGATGAGATCTAGTACATTTTCACCTCTTGTGGGTATGGTGACTAGTTGTTCCATGGCATTTGAGTTTTCCTCCCTATAATTGAATGCCTACTGTAGTAAGTGCTATAACATAAACTTAAAGCCAAGGAATTAAAATTGACACATGAAACATTCAGGATACAATAGCTTTTATTCCATTGTATTTATCTGTGCAACCTGCATATGTTTTTATCAAAATATCAAGTCATTTTACCCCCAAAATGTTATTAAAAATGTATATAGGTGACTAGATGTAGAAGTATGAATAGAAAGCTGAAATGGTCATATAGGGTTACACACTGAGAAGCTTTATGAGATCTGAAATATGAAACGGGTGGACATATTAATTCAGATTGGGGCTGAAAGGATAATATATTTATGCATTTCTTGCACTTTTTTTCTTTCCAGTTTTATGTGATGCAATAAATAAATGACAGTAAACTGGAAGCTATCAGAGAAAAAAATTCAATAGTCTGCTGTATTTCTTTATATGTCTATAGTGTCAGGGAACGAAACCATCCATAAATGAAAAGCATTACCTGAAAGAAAAGTTCCAAAGTATTCATGTTAAATCAAGAATATAGCTATCATTTCTTCAAGGCTAATTGCATAAATGCTATCAAAAACATAGAAGCATTAGTTTGCTTATGATGATGATGCAACTCAATTTTTTTATCTCTGAAAATGATGCAAGCATTCCAAACATGTATTATTTAATATGTAATGATTTATATTTACTATATATTTAACATGCATTTATTAATGTAATCATTTATTAGAAATATGCAATTTTCAGAAATTCACCTCATCTATTCCATTGTTTGCAGGCCATGAAATGTAGTGTGAACAGCTTTACTGATCAATGCCTGCTATTTTAATATGAATTTTATTAGAAAATAAAATATGTATATTCTTTTCAGAATTGCAGCTTGTTATAATCAAATAGCAACAGTAGTCCAAGATGGCATGTAATGGAGTTGATAACAGTGACAATTAAGACACTAGTAAACTGAGGAATGAACATGTTAAATAATTAACTGATTAATCAATTTTCTAATTGCTCCATTATGCAATGCACTAGTTATCCAATTAAAGAATTAGCCAATTCATCATCTATCTGGTTTACTAATTAACTAATTAATCAACCTATCAATTAAGAAATTAGTTAGCTATTCAATTACAGCATCAATCACTGAACCGAGAAAAAAACATGAAACTACTTCAGCTGTGTAGTGTTCTATCAATAAAAACTATCATTATATCAGTATATCAGTATATCAGTATATGCTACAAAGTTTTCATGTATACAAAAGCCATAGCATTATGACTTTTTTCACAGGATAGCAAACACAATAAATCAGAACTGTACCTGTTTTGAGATTATATGATGTCAGCTAAAGGAGCAAGAATTATCTTCCTTAAATATAGTATTTTTCCTGTTCTTGATGAATAAGATTAAAAAAAAAACATAAAGATGAAAACACATACGATTAAAAACTTTGAAATGCCTCAAAAACATCATGCTGCTGTTATTCCTTTTACATGTAAAATCATAGCATATGCAAAGTTTATAAGGTAATTTCATTATATATTGTGCAGATATAGTAGAAACAAAATAACTGCATTTTAGCAGTCAATAAGCTTATGCCACTGTTAGAATGTTTCTGTCTCTTTTATTCCATAAGGGGGGCTGGTACACTCCTGAGTGCTCTGTCCTTCAGAGACATTAAACTGATAACCCATCTTCTTGAGTTGCTGGTAGCTCAGGTGAATATAAAAAATCCAAAGGCAACTATCAAAAACAATAGGGAAAGTGCCATGATGCCCTGACCAAATTTAACTGGTAGTGGAAATTCCCCTGAAAAGAGACTTCTAGCTTAATGCGACTAACTCAGTCAACAAAGAATAAGTAAAATAAAATAAAATAAAATAAAAAAATATGTATGATTCATTCTACTAACCCCACAGATATAAAATGTGGTCAGTGTGGGAATGTAGGATACATCAAAGAAATATCACTGATTAGCTGATGTAGCAAGCAGTCTGAAAAGCATGTGCATTTTATCACATATATGGTTGTGCACAATGCTAAATGTTGCAACAGATAGTGAGGTACTGGAAAATGTGAAGTGCCACAAAAAAAGCAAAATGCATCTGTCTAGTACTTCACATCTAAAACTTATTCTGCAAATATGTTGCCCAAAATAATTAAAAATCAAAATCATACAGTTTGACATGCTTATTACTATAGATGCTAGAAACCATAAAAAGATCTGTAGTGTCTTTATAATGTGACATGACATAAAAAGTCTAGTTTACTATGCTAAGAAGAATGAATAGTGAATACTTATGAGTTTGTCACAAAGTAAACTGCTACAACCAATGCAGTAAATGCTCCACTCCAAAATTTGTTTGTAAACAATCCAACAGCAAACAGAGTCAATACATGGCTAAGCATGCACATTTACTTCATATAAAAATAATAAATATTTATTATTTTTATATGAAGTAAAGATATATGTTTTAATCACCTTTACTGTTGTTTTTACTGCTGAATGAACAGTGCATGTTTAGCCTGTTGGATTGATTACTTATGAGTTTGCATTTATCAGAAATGAATGCAGCTTATATGACTCCATGTTACTGATTGCACCATTAATGTATGTGGTGAAGTTACTCAAAAGCACACCCAAGCTCAGATAAAATGATCAAAACAATCAAAAAACAAAAATTGTAAATGAAAAGAATGCTGATTAAATGTCTTCCAGTGAAATTTAGGACTTTCTTCTAATTTTTATTAGAGATTTCTGCAGAATGCAAATAAACAGTAATGTACAAACCTTTAAATAGCCATATAAACTATTCCCAGGATTAAATAAACTCCATGTAGGCTTCACGCTAAGCCTACACAGAGTTTACGTGCTTGCATGATGAGCAGCAGTGCTAATCACATATGCATGCCATGCCTCGCACATACAGGAATAAAAGCAAAGTAAACAGAAAAGGAGCTAGCAAGTACGGCTGATGCAAGGCAACCAAGCTAGTATGACCAAAATGAAAACGCCAGCACCAATGATGAGCTGAAAGAGCTTTATTAAGCTGAGAACTAGACCGGTAGACAGTTTGAGTCACATAAGGGGGTAAGGTTTGCCCAAGGCACTAAGAATCCTACATATGTTCGCAAAAAGAGACCAAGATCTATACTGAAAAATGGTGTTCTTATTAACACCACCTCCAGTGAGGAGTCCTCTACAACAGACACGGAATCCATAAACATTGGGGATTCCCCAGATTCTAAAAGGGGACGTACATCTGAAGACCCTTTAGGGGTAGGAAATATAGGGGAGGAAGAAAACACAAGGGTAAAAAGCTTAGAAGACCTCTTTTTATCAATAGTGAAATAGATTGTGTACTAATGTACATAATATTTCTAAATATGTTTTAACACCAGAAGAACACGCATTACTAAATAAAGGTCTTGGATTCATCCCTGGCTTTTTTGTTGATGAAAGTTCTTTAGTTTCTGACATTATAGCATTTTGTAGAAAAATTAATCTCAACTTGTTTTTCAGACAACAGGATCAACATGATCCATCTCAAAGATCTTCTGAGTTTATATTCCATCAGTCTAGTTTCAACCCTCCAATGGACAAACATGTGGCTATTTTTCAGCAGGCTGTTATCAAAGATCTGCATTTTCACCTGGGTTCAGAAAATACCATTAAACATAATTTATCTAAGGCCAAACAACTAGCCTTAACACATCTCAGGAACAACACTAATATAGTTATTCTTTCTGCTAAGAGTGGAGCGGTTGTCGTCATGGATGCCGATTATTATTGGGATGAGGGAAATAGACAGCTGTCTAACCCCCATCACTACATGAGGATGACCACTGATCCTACCCCCAATTTTAAAAAAGAAATTGATGATTTTTTAGAGGAGGCGGTTGAGGCAGGTATTATTTCTGATAACACCAGATCACATTTAACAGTTATGGATCCTGTGAAACAGTATTTATACCTATTACCAAAAATTCATAAATCTTCTCATCAACCGCCGGGTAGACCCATAGCCTCAGGGATTGGATCACTCACAGAACCCTTGTCTGTATTCCTCACAGATAAACTTAAACCTCTCTTACCATTGATTAGAGCTAGACTCCAGGATACAACAGAGTTTTTGCAAATTGTTTCGGATTCACAATTTGAGCCACATTAGTTAATGTGTACTCAACGTCAAATCTCTGTACACCAGTATTCCACACTGGGCAGGATTAGCTGCACTAGATTTTTGTTTAAATAAATCCGGTATTTATCCACCTGGCTTCAATACATTATTGATCTGTATGGCTGAACATATTCTCACAAAAAATGTTTTTTACTTCAAACAGGATTGCTATTGGCAGATACAGGGTACAGCTATGGGTGCTTCATTTGCGCCGATTTATACTGACTTTACATGGGATATGTGGAAGAACACATTATTTATGATGAACTTCATAACATATATATATATAGCTGAAATTGACATCTGGAGAAGGTATTTGGATGACTGTTGGCTTGTTTGGAAAGGGGGTAGTGATTATTTACAGGAGTTTGTTGAACATCTCAATGGAAATATATGGGGTGTGGAGTTTACTGTTGATTACCATCAAAATGAAATACACTTTTGTGATGTTTTTTTTACAACGTCAACCAGATAACACCTTAAAAACTTCTGTATACCGTAAATTTCCTGAATACAACACCTTGTTACATGCCAACAGTCTTCATCCAAAACATACTATCAACAATATTCCTAAATCCAAGTTTTTAAGCCTTAAAAGGATATGTTCCTCTGAACAAGATATGATACAACATCACGAAGATCTTGCCAATAGGTTTCTAATAAGGGGATATGCTAAGCATACAGTTTGTTCAGCTATGCAATGGACCAAAAATCAGACTAAGGATGCACTATTACAGTATCATAGACATCATAAGTAGACTAATCAGGAGATTTTGAGATTTGTTACTACATATGGCAGGAATACTATGCATCTTTTGGACATCGTGGATAAACATTGGAACATACTTAAATCTCACACTCTATTAGAGGACCACTTGGGGGATAGATGTTCATTTTCGTACAGAAAGGGTAAGACACTGGGATCCCATTTCTCCTATTATAAGAAAATAGCACCAAGGGATGATGTTTTTCATTAGAGAACCTTAACGGGTGAAAAATTAGTTGGATCATATCCCTGTGGACACTGTAGTTTTTGTAACTATATATTCAAAACCAAAACATTTACTAGTAGGAACACTGGACAGTTATACAATATTCGTTGTTTTGGTAATTGTAGTACAGATTGGATTGTCTATCTTGCCACATGCACTTGTCAAGCCTTCTACATAGGTCAGACATCCAGATAGTTCAGGATTAGAATATCTGAACATTTGGGTGATATTAGGAATGCTAGGGTTACCAATGCCTTATACAGACATACATTGAATCATCCCACTGCCAATTTTTCATTTAGCATTATAGATAACATCACAGGCAATCAGGCTTTCAAAACTGGATGGCATGAAATTCTTAATAACAAGGAAAGAAAATGGATAGTGAAACTTGGGGGTCTCTTTTCCCCTGGACTTAATGATAAATTGTGATATTTTCTTTATTATATTATATTTATGTGCCAGATTTACTGTTGCAGGAAATTCATTATTAATACACATGGTTTTTGTATTTACAGGTTTGTGTATTGATTAATTATAATACTTTTATTCCATGACAGGAAGTGATGTCATATTACCTTGTTGGAAAGGATTATTTAATGTTGGGCTTTTCCTTTATTTCAGTGTTACTCTACTGATGAAAGCTATGTGCTGAAACCGGTCTAGTTCTCAGCTTAATAAAGCTCTTTCAGCTCATCATTGGTGCTGGCATTTTCCTTTTAGGAATAAAAGCAAGCCAGCCAGAAAACCATGTAAAGCACCACAAAGGCATATAGAACATGGAGATAAGTTTATCTACGGGCAAACTTGCTCTGCAGAGTTGCATGGACAGCCACAATGATCACCAGGGATAAAATGAATGTAACACATTATAGAAAAGTATACACTGTGCAATGTACACTACAACATGTGTTTGGCATAATGTAATAATATAATATATTGAAAAGGGCCACAAACATAAATGTTAGGAATAAAGAAAGGAGAAGAGGACATGTTTAACATGGTAATGTACCCCAGATAAGGACATGTCAATGTGCATACACTCTAAAGACAAGTCAGTAGCATAATATTACTCACATATGTACATAGCACAGTATGTAATGCTGGTTACACCTCCTGTGTGAGTATATTTATATCATCACACATTATAGCATACTATGTGACTGTCAGACAAGGTTACATAACAATGGAAATGATTGGTAGTGACATAAACATCCTGACAAGATCACTGGAGAGGACGTTTATCAAGGATGGTATGTACAGTAGGGGTTTGTGCATATTGTCAGGGTGTGCAAAATGAGTTGCTTGAATATGACTGAAATGTCAGCATATCTCTCAACCAATCAGGGACACATAGCAACAAGCTCATGGACAACAGTAGACAGATGCAGGCATAATCATGGACAATTTTAAAATAATACCACCATTAATCTATGACACTGGCATAAAATATTGTGATTGTGAGTTATTATACATGTTCTGCAAGAACACACTTGTACAACTGTAATGATTTGTCATTAATGTAAAAGGGGAATTTAACACACCTTCCTCACAAATGATTACTTTTTGGAGGTGTTAAGAGTGGCAGAGTTACACCTATAGTTTAACTTAGAGGCAATCCTGGCCAGTTTAGAGGTTTGCATGACACATAAGCCATGATCCACACATCAAGAATGCAACAAATGCCATCAGTGTTCTCAAAGATCTGTGTATTTACTGGGAACACCACAGAAAGATATATCACACATGCATCTTGTGGAACACCTTGAAGGAAATTCTGCACTGTCAACTCTTAATGATTATGCATCACAATGAATACTTATGTATGGAAGACAAGATGTGCAGGAGATCACTGTGGCAAAAGTGATACACTTGAGTAAAGCATCCCTAGATAACATAGGTATCAGCCATATGGATAACAACCCTTAATAACAACACACTAGTATGAGTGGATTCCCTACACACAGCTGTGCATTACATGCATCTGACACATATAATAGCAATGTATATTATCTGCAGCATCTGCAAATGATGTTTGAATTCAGAAGTGATCCATCATGATGACTGATACAGCACTATGTGAGACTCATGCGTTAAATCAGTTATGCTCATGTGCACAGAAACTCCAGCACTTCAAAGTCTAGCTTCAATGAGCAAGAAAGTTGTCACTGTGATATTGTTCACATGCAAAACAATACACGGAGCACGCTATCAACACATGTCAAACCCAAGACATACCACATGATCACTATCACCCTGACAATTCCGTGGAAAATTGTATACTACCATGAAATCCTGAAATGCATGCATATGTGTTTATGCAAACAATCAAGTGTAATACTGACGTGATGTACTGGTACATCCATGACGCTGTACATTCACACTATAACTGTACCTAAGATACAACTGAACTTCATATCTTTACACGTGCTAAAGTCCCAAGATTCCATAAAAGCCTAGTCATATTTATCATGAATTACACAATTTTCAATAGCTATGTGAACAATGTTCACACAAGGATGTGCCTATGCTATGTTATCTAATACCAACTGCCTCTGTCTATGAGACACATTGGCACAACTCCAGAAGTACAATCATGATTAACCATCCATTGATGGATGTTGCACTTGAAGAGGGTTAGGAAAGGCCTTTGCTTTACATGAATAGCAATCATGTCCCAGAGAAGGGGTAGTATCTCAGAAATGTGTCTATCTCTCCAACATGATTGATTATGAGAGATGCTAGGTTAAAATCCTTGAAATGAGTGACCCTTGTGCAGTTTATGTTAATGTGTAACACAGCCTTCAAAGACAGATTGTAGGGTGCCTTGTAGGCCAGACACAGATCGACCCTTAGTAGTCTGTTGCAGATATGATACAGTGATAGGGCTTTAAATATTTCTGTATATGACTTCTTGTTTATATCATGTATCTTCATTGTGCAAAAGCTCTGGTGTTCATCCAGTTGTTGCAGATGTGTGTTGAGGTACATGCAAAAGGGTGTATTGTACTCCATTACTGGTATGATGAGGGCTGAGTGCAATGGCATTATAATGTCCTTTGCTATGGATGGCTTGCCCATACTTATGAGCTGTGCCACATACAGGAGATTTGTCACCACTGTAGATACATGGTGGTCAACACACTGATTATTATGTAACTGAGAACACATACAAAGGGATTTGTCACCTCTGTGGACACATGGTGCTCGGCTTTCTGATCATTATGTAAATGAGAACACATATCACATACCACTGGGTCACTCACAGGGTTGTGCTGTCTATATTGTAATTAGCTTGGGTGTTTACTTTTCAAAAGGGAATAATTATGAATTTCTGTTCATTTATTGTAAATCTATGGCTCTGGCACAAATCATTTTTGAGTATTTATAGTTTCTGCAGTATATCAATAGTGCTCATGGATTCAATGATTGTCTGTATTTTGCAATCATCCAGAAAAATGGTAAGGCAAAGGATGTCAAAGTTTGTCTTGACTTCTGAAAAGTAAATACCAAACATGAAAGGCATGGTCACTAGCCCCTTGCTAGTGTTGAATTCACACACTTTGACAGTACATGTCCTGTCAGTGATCCATTTGGCTACCCTCTTAGTGATGTATATGTTTACAGCCTGTTGAGACAATTTTTATGTAATATCTGAGTGTGGATTTGTGTCAAATGCCTTGCTCAGGACTAGCTAGGTGGGATGCACATTCCTCCCCTCATCCATGCCCTTGATGACCTTCTTGATGAAGGCAAACAGATTTAACAGACATGATGTATCATTAATTCAAAAGTGGGTTGTGTATAAAGTTGGGATATTACTTATGTCCTTTCTGATGAGGACCATGATGACTCATTTGATTGCATTACAGATGAAGCAAGTCAGGCTTAAGGGTCTATAATTCCATGAGTTAGGTGATGGTCTCACCTTGTTCAGATGGATGACTATTTCTATACACCCTTCTGCTATAACATATCCTGCTGGACATTGTGGGTAAGTAGGGATCCACCTGTGTTTGCTAGGTCAGGTTGCAAGTTATTGAAAAGGTACACCTGGGATGTTGTCAGAACCGACTGATGCCATGTTTTTTTTTAGTTCTAAAATGTGCACAGATAAGCTGGTCTCTTGATAAAATAAGCAACATAAGCTGAGTAACGTTTGCATGTAAACTTTTGATGGTGTCCAGTGTGGACAGGGGGGGTGAAGTTTGATGCAAATCTGTCAGCTAGCAGATTGTCTATTTCCTATGCTTGAGTATGTGTGGTGCCATCCAAACACAGCTCTGTGTTTAGTTGTGTATTCCCCTTAACATTTTGTACTTATTTAAAACAATGATTTAAGACAACACTTGCAAATACAACCTTGGGTATGCATCAAATCCCACATAGTGGAAGTCTTCACATGGTTGTGCAACTATACCTATATAAAGCACACAAAAAAGAAAAGCCAGCAAACAATGACCAGATGCATAAAATATTATATTGTGTTGTAACAATACATAAGTACAAACAGCAAACAGACCGGTTTTGGCTGGAAACCAAGTACACAGCCTTCTTCAGTGTATGTAAAACAATTCAATCAGAGCTGTTTATAAGGTACAAAGTTAGATTTCATTGGTGGATGTTCATAAATATTCATTTAATCCAGGGGGAAACAACCCACCAAGCTTGATGATCCATTTCTTTTCCTTCCCATTTAATACTGTATGCCACCCTGTTTTGTTGGAACGATCCCCAAAAACTATATCAATAATGGTAAACATAAATCTAGCTGTTGGATGTGCCATGTGATGTTTATATAGAGCATTATTAATTCTCTTCTGTTTAATGTTACTGATATGTTCAGAGATACGTAGTCTCATGGGCCGAGATGTTTGCCCCACATAAAAAGCTCCGCAATTACAAGTAGCCAAATAAATAATCCAATCGCTGCTGCAATTGGCAAAAAAGCGGAGATCAAAAACTTGGGGGCAATTCCTACATGAAAATTCCTTAGCTTTATTGATATATTGACAATTGGTGCAATGTCCGCATGGAAAACATCCACGTAGAATGTCACCAGAAAGAGTCGTCTGGACATAACCAGTGTATCTAGTGTCACTATGTTTATAGTGATTAAAATATGTATTCAAATTTTTACCCTTCCTATAGGAAAAAAGACATCGAGCTGGTATTAAGTTAGAGATGTCATCATCACACTGTAATATGTTCCAATGTTTGTGGATACTCTGAATAAGGCAATTGGAATTCCTGGAAAAAGTGGTTGTAAATCTAAGTGGTTGGGGTGATGTATTGAAATGTTCTCTATATATAAGTAGATCCGATCTGTCCATGCAATTAACCTGATGTTTGGCAGTGGCAATATCCCCCACCTTGTAACCCCTTTGTTTGAATCTTTTGGTCAGGTCAACTTGATTGTTGCAAAATGTAGCATGTTCTGAGCATATACGTTTGGCCCTGATGAATTGGGCCTTGGGAATATTACGTGCTATGTGTGGAGGGTGGAAGCTCGAAGCATGCAAAATGGAATTGTACTGTGGGAATTTTCTGAACATGTCCGTCCCTAAGGTATGATCTGGCAGTCTATTAATTAAGACATCCAGATACGTAATGCTGTTCAAATCATGATGTTCAGTAAAAAACAATCCCCATTCATTATTGTTGAAATATGAAACAAATTCCATAAGACCAGTTTCTGTACCCTTCCAAACAAGCCATATGTCATCCAAGTAATGTCTCCATATATCAATATCAGATAGAAATATATTTCTTGAAGGCTCATAGATGATATGTAATTCAACATAGGCCATAAAGAGATCAGCATAAATAGGGGCAAATGATGCCCACATAGCAGTCCCTTTGGTTTGCCAAAAGCAAAGATCCTTATAATAGAAGACGTTGCATGTAAGAACATGCTCAGCCAGGCCAACAAGGAAAGAGTTGAAATCCAAACTATATAAGTTAGACATTTCGAGCCAATAAGCTAAAGCTTCCAGGCCTGCCTGGTGTGGAATGTTTGTATATAATGCACTAACATCAAGTGTACATAGATACCAATAAGATTCAAGTTGCATATCTAAAATAATCTGTAAAAAATGAGTTGTGTCCTGTAAACGTGATCGTATAGACTAGGTTAACAGAGGTATAAGATACTTGGTCAAAAATAATGATAATGGCTCGGTGATGTATCTCCTCCCAGAAACAATCGGTCTGCCCGGTGGATGGGTAGCATCTTTATGAATTTTGGGGAGGAAGTAAATATACTGAATACTAGGATCCTTAATGAGAAGTTGATATGCAGTTTCAGTAGTAATGATCGCCTGATCTTTGGCGTCTGATAAGAATTGTTCAATCCATTGGGGAAATCTGAACGTGGGGTCAATAGACATATTTGAATAATACCTAGCGTCAAATAATTGTTTTTTGGCCTCATTATCATAATCAATCCAGTTTAGAATTACAACAGCACCACCCTTGTCATCTGAGATAATTACAATATCCTTGTTATTTTGTAATTCCAGAATAGCCTGCTTTTCAGCATGTGTGATGTTATTTTGTTTATACGCCACATCAGAACTGAAGAAATGTAGATCTTTAAGTACGCTATTCTGGAACTGATGAACTATAGGATGCATGGGTGGAGAAAAACTGGATTTATGATATGTAAATTTGCCAACATCAACATTACAATCAGATTCACCAAAGAACAATCTCAAATTCAGGAGTCTGCAAAAACTCATTAAGTCCTGTGCTAATAAATCTTCCGAAACCGTAAAACCAGGTATAAATGTTAACCCTATATTAAGGACCTGAATGTGTATTGAAGACAATTCAAAACTGGATAGATTCAGAACATTAGTATCAGAACATTCATTTACTTCTGCAGAGCAATTTCCAATAGTCCTTGGATGTTGTGAACCTCTTGGATGTTTGCACCCCCCCCCCGTTTGTATTTAGTCCTAAAGGGATACTCCCAGGGATACCACTAGAAGTCCTTTTTGGGGACGGGGACCTTGATGCCGCCAGGGATTCATTGTCAGTACCCGAGGATGTATCCTCGATGGACGAAGTGTTATCAATATTGCACTTACGCAAAATGGACCGTGGTCTCTTTCTCTTGTTAGGGGGAGCAGGAGAACTAGTAAATCCCACATGTTTAGTCTGATCCAAGAAACAAGAATGGTAGGACACTGCTGAGGTTTCTTCCTTCTTTATTAAAACAGACAAATATTTCCAGAGATGAGCGCTTTCGAGTAATGGCCCTTCATCAGACAAAGTAGAAACAAACATTCCAACAATTTAAATTATCTGGTAACCAATAGGTTTTCAGTAAAAATTGCGCCTTTTTTGCAAGGCGGGCTTTAAAGGTACAGCATCATTTAGTCCTGGATCCCTGTGTGCCATCAATTCCAAAATCCATTTAGATTCTAAGGATTCTGTTAACAGTTTAACATCTCCCCCTCTGTTGTTTAATCTAACATTAACTATAGCTCTAAATGTAAATGTATGTGTGGGTTTTTTTTCAATATGCCTATAAAGGGCATTATGTATATCCTTGTTCCTTATGGAGGATAAATGTTGAAGTATTCTCACCTTGAACATATTGTTGGTCTTTCCAACATAGAACCCAGGACATTGTGAACATTCTGCTATATAAACCAAATTACTTGTCCTGCAAGTGGCCCTAGCTTTGAAATTAAAGACCATGCCACTAATGGGATGTGTAAAGGTAGTTTCCTTGTTGATAGTGGAACATGCTTTACAAAAGCCACAGGGAACACTACCTGCTGAACCATTAAATGGCTGTGTGGTAGTTAATTTTGTTTCCCCACATAACAAATCCTTTAAGTTTTTGTTCCTCCTATAGCCAAAGTAGGGTTTGATGCCCACACTATTTCTTAACTTGTTGTTACTTCTTAGGATGTTCCAATTTCTGTTGACTATTTCCCTTATATCTTCTATGTTATTGCTATAGGTAAGGATCAACCTGGGATCTCCCATTTTATATTTGTTAGATGTAGACACCTGTCCTTCTCCTGTCTTACATGTGAGCAATGGTTTGAACTTGCTGGCCCTTTTCCATTTATTGTTATCAACAACATTGTTTACTAACTCTTCTTTATAGCCCCTATCACAAAAATTTCATTTTAATTCCTTCATTTCTTTCTCATACTGAATATCCTCCAAGCATAACCTGGAAGTTCTGCCTATTTGTCCCTGTATAATATTTGGAAACATATAACGGGGGTGCATGCTGTCAAGGCATAGCAGAGTGTTGTTCCAACACTCCTTTCTCTGTAAGTTGGAAGAGAAACCTATGTCATTTCTTGTGATACATGTATCCAGAAAAGCTATCTGGTTGTCTGAGTATTCCAATGTGAATCTAAAGAAGGAGGTAGTGGAATGTAGATATGCCACAAATTTCTCCAATATTCCAAGGCCTCCCTTCCAAAGAATAAACACATCATCTACAAAATGAGAATATACAAATATATACTGCATCCATTCCTGATTACCAAATATAGTGATATTCACCAATACCAAAGGACCAAATTGGCATAGGTGTTTGCACAGGGGGTGCCCATGGCTACCCCCTGTGCTTGTCTATATGTCTGCTTGGCTCCTATAAAGGCATTGTTCTCCAAGACTAAGGCCAACAATGTTCTAACCAAAGTTATTTTGCTCTCTTCTTCCCCCATATTTCTCATGACTTCACCTATAGCATGTATACCATACTCATTGTTAATTACAGTAAATAGACTTTGGACGTCCATAGTCACCATCAATAAATCCCCCTGTGGTTTCATATCATTGACCTCTCCCATTCTTTTTAGAAAGTCACCTGTGTCTTTTAGTATACTAGTCACCTTATCAACATAAGGACGTATGCTCTAACCATATCGAGATGTTTTCAGTGACCCAACCTCTGCCCGAAACAATGGGCCGAAGAGGTGGGTCCACAATACACTTATGAATTTTAGGTAAAGCTTTGAAAATGGGAGTGACAAGTGTTTCAACCCATAAAAATTGAAGTAAATCATCGTTAATTCTCATTTCAAAATTCAGTTGTTGCAAACTTTCGTGTACTCTGTCTATCAAAAGTTTAACAATTATGGGGTTAATCGGAATGTATGTATCCTTGTCTGACAATATATCCTGCAATTTTTGTTCATAATAAGTTATAAGTTGTATCAAGCACCACCACCGCACCTCCCTTATCTGCCATCTTAATGGTGATGTCCTTGTTGTTGCTTAAATCAAACAACGCTTCATTTTGAGCCTGTGTCAAATTGTAAAATTTCTGAGATTCCCTTGTTAAAAAATAACTCTGTAAATCTTGTTCACAGCTATTAATAAACAGGTTAAGTGCTGGAAAAAAAGGTGGTACATAACAACTGGGTTTCTTCAGTAAAACTTTGCTCTCATCCCAGTACCAAACATACATCTTAAGGTCAAATTCCTACAAAACAACATTATGTCTAAAACAACTTCGTTAAAAATGCTACCCCTTCTGGGCACAAAGGACATACCTTTGTTCAAAACATACAACTCATCTTTAGTTAAAACATGAGAGGATAAATTAAAAACAATACCAAAATCGTCATTATGAGTCAGTCCAGTATTCTTCTCCTTTTGTTCGGATCTCTGCCCTCGCTGGAAGATCGTTTCCAAGCTCCTCGTTTCTTTACAGGAGCTGGAAGTAATTCCAAAAAGCATTGGTGTCCCTGTACAGTCTTGGGGCGTGCTCCCATGCCTCCAGCATCGGAGGTTGTCATATCTATTTGATCGTTAGCGTGCAAGTTATTAGGTAGTGCTGTCGCTACGTGTGAAATGCTCTCATGTTGTACCGCTGCCTGAGAAACATCATCAACAGCTGCTACAAATCTAGATTCCCCTGCTTGTATGCCTTTGGATAAACCATTATTGTTTCCTACAGGTAATGTTTCCGTTTCACCAGTCGTCGCTCTAACAGTGGATTCCATCATGCTCTCTGTGAAACTCCTCCCTTCTTGTTGACGTTGTGACGACTTAACAGTGCTTGCTTCTCCCATGGTAGAACGTTGCCCTCTGTTCCTCTGCCATATGAAGATATTACCAGTGGTAAAATCTTTGTAGTCTCTTTTTAATTTATTAGTCTTTTGTGCACATAACTTCTCATCATTTTCTTTGAGCGTACCATACAGCTGTTTCAGACGCATTACATGGACAAGTTCACTGAATCCAGATTCTAATTTATTCTGTAAAGTTTCCACTTCTTTGCTGAGTAAAGCTATTTCTGGGGCAAAGAAGTCATTGATAATGTCCATATATTTAAAACTAGTTTGGATGTTCAAGGATTGCCACCTTGCTAGTAGCTCAGGATATCTTTCGCCCTGCATGGGCATACATAATATCCTCATGCCCCGTGGTACTATGCCATACTGTTGACAAGCTTCTAGATGATAAGTTTGCCATCTCAGGCATTGAAGTCTTCCTGCCTTGTAACTCAAGTCATGTAATAAATTATCAAATTTTTTATCCATGGCTACTGGTACTCTGTTGCTGGCCAAATCTACCCTCCCAACAGCAAAGCCCAAGTTAAGCAGTGGATTTACCTGGGCCATTTGTCCATGAGCCCCCATACCAAGGGGCTCTGCTCTTATTCCTCCTTCCATAGGATTCGTGGCAGAGCTTGTTCCAGCTTTCTTGTTTTCCAAAGCATGCATAGCACAATCGAACTAAAAACCAAAACAAATGTCCAAAATACGTTCTGTGCTATAGCCAAAGTCCTACCAAACAAATAGATAAAATCCAAGAAACAAGAATGGTAGGACACTGCTGAGGTTTCTTCCTTCTTTATTAAAACAGAAAAATATTTCCAGAGATGAGCGCTTTCGGGTAATGACCCTTCATCAGACAAAGTAGAAACAAACATTCCAACAATTTAAATTATCAGGTAACCAATAGGTTTTCAGTAAAAATTGCGCCTTTTTTGCAAGGCGGGCTTTAAAGGTACAGCATCATTTAGTCCTGGATCCCTGTGTGCCATCAATTCCAAAATCCATTTAGATTCTAAGGATTCTGTTAACAGTTTAACATCTCCCCCTCTGTTGTTTAATCTAACATTAACTATAGCTCTAAATGTAAATGTATGTGTGGGGTTTTTTCAATATGCCTATAAAGGGCATTATGTATATCCTTGTTCCTTATGGAGGATAAATGTTGAAGTATTCTCACCTTGAACATATTGTTGGTCTTTCCAACATAGAACCCAGGACATTGTGAACATTCTGCTATATAAACCAAATTACTTGTCCTGCAAGTGGCCCTAGCTTTGAAATTAAAGACCATGCCACTAATGGGATGTGTAAAGGTAGTTTCCTTGTTGATAGTGGAACATGCTTTACAAAAGCCACAGGGAACACTACCTGCTGAACCTTTAAACGGTTGTGTGGTAGTTAAAGCTTTACCTAAAATTCATAAGTGTATTGTGGACCCACCTCTTTGGCCCATTGTTTCGGGCAGAGGTTGGGTCACTGAAAACATCTCGATATGGTTAGAGCATACGTTACGTCCTTATGTTGATAAGGTGACTAGTATACTAAAAGACACAGGTGACTTTCTAAAAAGAATGGGAGAGGTCAATGATATGAAACCACAGGGGGATTTATTGATGGTGACTATGGACATCCAAAGTCTATTTACTGTAATTAACAATGAGTATGGTATGCATGCTATAGGTGAAGTCATGAGAAATATGGGAGAAGAAGAGAGCAAAATAGATTTGGTTAGAACATTGTTGGCCTTAGTCTTGGAGAACAATGCCTTTATAGGAGCCAAGCAGGCATATAGACAAGCACAGGGGGTAGCCATGGGCACCCCCTGTGCAAACACCTATGCCAATTTGGTCCTTTGGTATTGGGAGAATATCACTATATTTGGTAATCAGGAATGGATGCAGTATATATTTGTATATTCTCGTTTTGTAGATGATGTGTTTATTCTTTGGAAGGGAGGCCTTGGAACATTGGAGAGATTTGTGGCATATCTACATTCCACTACCACCTTCTTTAGATTCACATTGGAATACTCAGACAACCAGATAGCTTTTCTGGATACATGTATCACAAGAAATGACATAGGTTTCTCTTCCAACTTACAGAGAAAGGAGTGTTGGAACAACACTCTGCTATGCCTTGACAGCATGCACCCCCGTTATATGTTTCCAAATATTATACAGGGACAAATAGGCAGAACTTCCAGGTTATGCTTGGAGGATATTCAGTATGAGAAAGAAATGAAGGAATTAAAATGAAATTTTTGTGATAGGGGCTATAAAGAAGAGTTAGTAAACAATGTTGTTGATAACAATAAATGGAAAAGGGCCAGCAAGTTCAAACCATTGCTCACATGTAAGACAGGAGAAGGACAGGTGTCTACATCTAATAAATATAAAATGGGAGATCCCAGGTTGTTCCTTACCTATAGCAACAACATAGAAGATATAAGGGGAATAGTCAACAGAAATTGGAACATCCTAAGAAGTGACAACAAGTTAAGAAATACTGTGGGCATCAAACCCAACTTTGGCTATAGGAGGAACAAAAACGTGAAGGATTTGTTATGTGGGGAAAAAACTTTAACTACCACACAACCATTTAAAGGTTCAGCAGGTAGTGTTCCCTGTGGCTTTTGTAAAGCATGTTCCACTATCAACAAGGAAACTACCTTTACACATCCCATTAGTGGCATGGTCTTTAATTTCAAAGCTAGGGCCACTTGCAGGATAAGTAATTTGGTTTATATAGCAGAATGTTCACAATGTCCTGGGTTCTATGTTGGAAAGACCAACAATATGTTCAAGGTGAGAATACTTCAACATTTATCCTCCATAAGGAACAAGGATATACATAATGCCCTTTATAGGCATATTGAAAAAAAACCCACACATACATTTACATTTAGAGCTATAGTTAATGTTAGATTAAACAACAGAGGGGGAGATGTTAAACTGTTAACAGAATCCTTAGAATTTAAATGGATTTTGGAATTGATGGCACACAGGGATCCAGGACTAAATGATGCTGTACCTTTAAAGCCCGCCTTGCAAAAAAGGCGCAATTTTTACTGAAAACCTATTGGTTACCAGATAATTTAAATTGTTGGAATGTTTGTTTCTACTTTGTCTGATGAAGGGTCATTACCCGAAAGCGCTCATCTCTGGAAATATTTTTCTGTTTTAATAAAGAAGGAAGAAACCTCAGCAGTGTCCTACCATTCTTGTTTCTTGGATTTTATCTATTTGTTTGGTAGGACTTTGGCTATAGCACAGAATGCATTTTGGACATTTGTTTTGGTTTTAGTTCGATTGTGCTATGCATGCTTTGGAAAACAAGAAAGCTGGAACAAGCTCTGCCACGAATCCTATGGAAGGAGGAATAAGAGCAGAGCCCCTTGGAATGGGGGCTCATGGACAAATGGCCCAGGTAAATCCACTGCTTAACTTGGGCTTTGCTGTTGGGAGGGTAGATTTGGCCAGCAACAGAGTACCAGTAGCCATGGATAAAAATTTTGATAATTTATTACATGACTTGAGTTACAAGGCAGGAAGACTTCAACGCCTGAGATGGCAAACTTACCATCTAGAAGCTTGTCAACAGTATGGCATAGTACCACGGGGCATGAGGATATTATGTATGCCCACGCAGGGCGAAAGATATCCTGAGCTACTAGCAAGGTGGCAATCCTTGAACATCCAAACTAGTTTTAAATATATGGACATTATCAATGACTTCTTTGCCCCAGAAATAGCTTTACTCAGCAAAGAAGTGGAAACTTTACAGAATAAATTAGAATCTGGATTCAGTGAACTTGTCCATGTAACACGTCTGAAACAGCTGTATGGTACGCTCAAAGAAAACGATGAGAAGTTATGTGCACAAAAGACTAATAAATTAAAAAGAGACTACGAAGATTTTACCACTGGCAATATCTTCGTATGGCAGTGGAATAGAGGGCAACATTCTACCATGGGAGAAGCAAGCACTGTTAAGTCGTCACGACGTCAACAAGAAGGGAGGAGTTTCACAGAGAGCATGATGGAATCCACTGTTAGAGCGACGACTGGTGAAATGGAAACATTACCTGTAGGAAACAATAATGGTTTATCCGAAGGCAAACAAGCAGGGGAATCTAGATTTGTAGCAGCTGTTGATGATGTTTCTCAGGCAGCGGTAAAACATGAGAGCATTTCACATGTAGCGACAGCACTACCTAATAACTTGCACGCTAATGATCAAATAGATATGACAACCTCCGATGCTGGAGGCATGGGAGCACGCCCCAAGACTGTACAGGGACACCAATGTTTTTTGGAATTACTTCCAGCTCCTGTAAAGAAATGAGGAGCCTGGAAACGATCTTCCAGTGAGGGCAGAGATCCAAACAAAAGGAGAAGAATACTGGACTGACTCATAATGACGATTTTGGTATTGTTTTTAATTTATCCTCTCATGTTTTAACTAAAGATGAGTTGTATGTTTTGAACAAAGGTATGTCCTTTGTGCCCAGAAGGGGTAGCATTTTTAACGAAGTTGTTTTAGACATAATGTTGTTTTGTAGGAATTTGACCTTAAGATGTATGTTTGGTACTGGGATGAGAGCGAAGTTTTACTGAAGAAACCCAGTTGTTATGTACCACCTTTTTTTCCAGCACTTAACCTGTTTATTAATAGCTGTGAACAAGATTTACAGAGTTATTTTTTAACAAGGGAATCTCAGAAATTTTACAATTTGACACAGGCTCAAAATGAAGCATTGTTTGATTTAAGCAACAACAAGGACATCACCATTAAGATGGCAGATAAGGGAGGTGCAGTGGTGGTGCTTGATACAACTTATTATGAACAAAAATTGCAGGATATATTGTCAGACAAGGATACATATATTCCGATTAACCCCATAGGTGTTAAACTTTTGATAGACAGAGTACACGAAAGTTTGCAACTGAATTTTGAAATGAGAATTAACGATGATTTACTTCAATTTTTATGGGTTGAAACAGCTGTCACTCCCATTTTCAAAGCTTTACCTAAAATTCATAAGTGTATTGTGGACCCACCTCTTCGGCCCATTGTTTCGGGCAGAGGTTGGGTCACTGAAAACATCTCGATATGGTTAGAGCATACGTTACGTCCTTATGTTGATAAGGTGACTAGTATACTAAAAGACACAGGTGACTTTCTAAAAAGAATGGGAGAGGTCAATGATATGAAACCACAGGGGGATTTATTGATGGTGACTATGGACGTCCAAAGTCTATTTACTGTAATTAACAATGAGTATGGTATGCATGCTATAGGTGAAGTCATGAGAAATATGGGGGAAGAAGAGAGCAAAATAGCTTTGGTTAGAACATTGTTGGCCTTAGTCTTGGAGAACAATGCCTTTATAGGAGCCAAACAGACATATAGACAAGCACAGGGGGTAGCCATGGGCACCCCCTGTGCAAACACCTATGCCAATTTGGTCCTTTGGTATTAGGAGAATATCACTATATTTGGTAATCAGGAATGGATGCAGTATATATTTGTATATTCTCATTTTGTAGATGATGTGTTTATTCTTTGGAAGGGAGGCCTTGGAATATTGGAGAAATTTGTGGCATATCTACATTCCACTACCTCCTTCTTTAGATTCACATTGGAATACTCAGACAACCAGATAGCTTTTCTGGATACATGTATCACAAGAAATGACATAGGTTTCTCTTCCAACTTACAGAGAAAGGAGTGTTGGAAAAACACTCTGCTATGCTTTGACAGCATGCACTCCCGTTATATGTTTCCAAATATTATACAGGGACAAATAGGCAGGACTTCCAGGTTATGCTTGGAGGATATTCAGTATGAGAAAGAAATGAAGGAATTAAAACAAAATTTTTGTGATAGGGGCTATAAAGAAGAGTTAGTAAACAATGTTGTTGATAACAATAAATGGAAAAGGGCCAGCAAGTTCACACCATGGCTCACATGTAAGACAGGAGAAGGACAGGTGTCTACATCTAATAAATATAAAATGGGAGATCCCAGGTTGTTCCTTACCTATAGCAACAACATAGAAGATATAAGGGGAATAGTCAACAGAAATTGGAACATCCTAAGAAGTGACAACAAGTTAAGAAATATTGTGGGCATCAAACCCAACTTTGACTATAGGAGGAACAAAAACTTAAAGGATTTGTTATGTGGGGAAAAAACTTTAACTACCACACAACCGTTTAAAGGTTCAGCAGGTAGTGATCCCTGTGGCTTTTGTAAAGCAGGTTCCACTATCAACAAGGAAACTACCTTTACACATCCCATTAGTGGCATGGTCTTTAATTTCAAAGCTAGGGCCACTTGCAGGACAAGTAATTTGGTTTATATAGCAGCATGTTCACAATGTCCTGGGTTCTATGTTGGAAAAACCAACAATATGTTCAAGGTGAGAATACTTCAACATTTATCCTCCATAAGGAACAAGGATATACATAATGCCCTTTATAGGCATATTGAAAAAAACCCACACATACATTTACATTTAGAGCTATAGTTAATGTTAGATTAAACAACAGAGGGGGAGATGTTAAACTGTTAACAGAATCCTTAGAATCTAAATGGATTTTGGAATTGATGGCACACAGGGATCCAGGACTAAATGATGCTGTACCTTTAAAGCCCGCCTTGCAAAAAAGGCGCAATTTTTACTGAAAACCTATTGGTTACCAGATAATTTAAATTGTTGGAATGTTTGTTTCTACTTTGTCTGATGAAGGGTCATTACCCGAAAGTGCTCATCTCTGGAAATATTTGTCTGTTTTAATAAAGAAGGAAGAAACCTCAGCAGTGTCCTACCATTCTTGTTTTTTTGGATTTTATCTATTTGTTTGGTAGGACTTTGGCTATAGCACAGAACGTATTTTGGACATATGCTTAAGTCTGATGTGTGAAGGGACTCCCACGGGAGTAATCATCCTGGTCTCTGGAAAATTTCTTTATCTTTCGGGCCCTGAGTTCAGCATCAAACTGTTTTAAATCAGAAGCAATTTTAGAAAGTTGGCCCCCAAAAAAGGGCTCATGTTCAAAAGGCTTTAGTTTGTTAACCGTAGCCATAATCTCATCCAGTCCCCTATCAACAGCACGATTATGAAATTTGAGTAATTCCACAACAAAAGCCATAGTGGCATCCTGTTGTATCTTAAGCCATTGTGTGGTCAACTCCTCATCACAATTAGACACATGAGGGGTGGTACGTATACGTAACCCCCTAGGGGTAATCTCAGCAGCCTGATAGGCTTTAAAAAGTTTGCTATGCCAAACATTGGCACGTAATGACTGCAATGATCTATTCAGATCATCAAAAAGCTTATGGAAAAATACTTCTGGATTCGATTGTTCAGATGAATCATTCTTATCCTGAATAGATTGACCTAGCCCAAAGGCCCTAAGGTCCTCTCTATCAGCAGTCAATCCAGTGATGAAATTAGATAAATCCATACTGATATACCAGAATTCAAACCACTGTGTCAAAAAAAAAACAAAAAAAAAAACAACCTGATTCCAAAGACTGTCGATAATAGTTTAGAATACAAAACTACGACAGCTAGGACACCTAAAAAATGGTGAATAGACAATAACAGCAATATACAAAATTAAGAAGGCTGCGTCTATCACCAAGGAAACCAGAATGTCATATCATGAGGAGTATATTATAATCATTCTGATCAAAAGAGGAGACATATAACAAAAATCTATATTAATGGGAGGCTGGATGAGAGAAGGACCCGGTTTAAACAAAGTATACCATATAGTCCAATCCAAAAAACTAATGATGCTGAACCACCGCCAAAAGTATGTGGAAAATAATTACCCCAAAGGCACAGGAACACTGAAGACTGAGAGAGAACCCAAAAATACAGACTAAATAGATGAGATCAAAACCTATGTAAGTAAGACACCTGCATTATACTTAAACAGGTGTATGATATTACTAAGACCCAAATAATCTGGTCCAAAAAATGCCCAAAGAGCAATGTTGAAGCTACACTTTCAAGAAAATCAAAATATTCCTATATAAACCAGTGAGCCAACATATAAAGGCCACCTATATATCTGCATATAATGATAAAACACCTATGATAACAATATGTATGAAATAATAAATACATATGAGACCAAGACTGCAGAAATCTATCCCAAACTGGATATAAAAAAGGGGAACCCAATATATTCCTGTGAGAAAAGATTGTTATCCAAATATGAGACAAAGATAACCCTAGCGTTGTTGTATCCAACAACTATTGTAATGCTGTCCAATAGATGGCAATCAAATAATCACTTGTACAATAGTATCAAACATACATAAGATGCCATATATAGAATAATAGAGCCAAATGTATAACCCAAAAGTGAAAACAAACATCAAAATAACAGTACTAGCAAAAACAGATTGTAAGACAAAAAAGTCAGAACATTGAACAAAGTGAAAACACAATATTCATGTAGTATATATAAAACACCTAATAACATTTGTGTATATCAAGACCACCTGATATATCCTAGTATATTATATCCTAGTACAATGATTATCGTCCAAACCACAGCCAGATGTAATCCCAGACAAGATATTTAAACAAATAGGATGATAAAATATCCTACTTGTATGTCGCACTCAACCAACCAGTAACCAATTGGCATGAAAAGCACATAAATTGGCATATACCGGAACCAGAATTCCAAAATGTAGTGTCAAAAATTGGACCAAATAAAAAGATATATATATGTTGGAATACAGTCACCACATAATGTCCAAGCTGCAAAAACAGCAAAATCCCATGTCGTAATGTAGAACGACCTTGTCATCCATAGCCTGTAATCTGAAGTTACTAGCCAAAAACTAAACACACCAGAGAAACCTGGTATGTGCTATTACAATAAATATAGTCCAAAACACAAACAACCAGTGTCCCGAACCATATATAACACCCAGGACTGACACAAAGTCATTCAATTATATCGTGCTAACTCCACCAATATCAAAGGAATATAAAAAATGCCATATAGTGGAACAAAAGTACCTGGTATGATGAAAAAAATTCAAAAGATATATGTATAAGTCCAAACGCCGAGTAAATCAAAAGCAGCTTGAACGACGATATCCCGTTCCGTTGCAAAAAGCCAAATGTCAATCGTAAGCCAGAAACATACAGGATACTTCAAAGAGTCTTGTAAATGTGGATGAAACCAAAGGTAATTGCAACATAAGCAGCCATTAATGGGCGAAAAAGCCACAAAGTGGAATGTATAGTAGAAACATTCAAAATGGCAGCCTCATGATACCCAGTGTGAGTGAACAAAGGGCTGATATCCACAAATAGATAGTTAAATGTCAAAATAGAGTTCAAAACTCACAAAACAGGAGGGCCAGGTATTGCAGAAGGCAAAATACAAAATCCACCAAAGTAACCCAAAGGATAAATGTAAAATCCAGAAGCGAAAGCTGAAACTGGAAAAGCTGCAACAAATCCCTGCAGCAGCATCAACTATACCTATGTCACATAATTACACCAATTGCACATCATATGCATATATGTTTACAAATGAGGTGAATGTGGTTTCATGCAGGGCAGTCACTGGCACAAATGATGTCAGTCGCACAATGCTGCTAGGGACCACCTCAATGATCACTGTTAATAGCAACACAATTGTGCATATAATGAATTCACAAAGGTTGCGAATGAATCTGAACTACTTACATGTTTGTGCATATAACATATGAATGAAACAAAACATTTGTCCCCATGTAATCTGTATAACATTTTACTAATGTATCTCACAGAGCATTTACTGATGGTAGGTATACACTTCCACACATGTGCCATACTGCAAGTGTCACTGTGATGATTGAATGAGAACTGACTAGAATGTTGGTATAGTCTACTACAAATTCACATGACTTAATAAGAAAACAACATACACAGCATCATTCCACCTCAACAGTTCTCAGGAAACATAACACCTGTTATGTAAGGAACATGTAATCAAATGGCAGCAACAGCTGTCAGTACATTACCGCAAATCCCAGATTGGTATACTCTGTTGTAGGTCTACCATACATCCACACCTCAACATGTGGATGACAGCAATGTTGACATGTGCAGTCTTAATAGAGTCATAGGACTTTACCAGGCCAACATTACATAAAATTCTGTCCCTTATAATGTCATTTAAACACTGATTTCTGCATCTATATGATGGAACATAGCAAGGGTATGTGTGTATATGTGTGTTTATGTATGTGTTTGACTTTATTACATACTGACTTTGTTCATATGTGACTTGTGCACCACACCATAACATAAGTAGCAATCGCACATGCAGTGGTCTGGAGCTGGCTTGCAGAGGGTCATGGAAGGACTCTGCTTCACAACATGTATATGCATCTTTGAGATGATGGCATTCTTCAGTCCTCTGCAGAAAGGATGTTATGTTGGCTGAGTGAAAAATGGTATGCTGGATTCTTGGAGCTATGGTAAAGGTTTAGCGGAGTGGGAGTCAAATGAAAAGAGATTCCAAAAATCATACAGTGACCATAATACACCACCAAGCACACACACAACAGTTGACTGAGGTCAGATTTGAACACTAAACCTATGTAGGCATAGAAGCTGGATTCCATATAATGTAAGAATATCACCATCACATATGTCTGACTTTAAGAGTGTCATGGTGCACTTTATAGAATCTGATACCATCAATGTATACTAAGAAGTTGTTTGAAGGAGTGTCTAACAGATGTGCAGTCACATCTAAGTCTAAAATTGTCTTTGAAGATAAACACACAATCAGGTTGACTGCAGCGAGATTAGAATACCTACCTAGCTATCTACAGAACACATAATGTAAAGCAAGCACTATGGTATAAGTCTTTTACAGTGTTGCAGAGCACTTTACAGAAGATGACATTATCAGTGTGTTCCAGATGTATGTCATTGTAATATGGGAGTAAACCTAAGCACCCAGAGCAAACCTCTTGCTATGAGGAGACAACATTGCCACTGCACCACTGCACCTTCCATGCTCTGCTGACTATACACACACACACACACACACACACACACACACACACACACACACACACACACACACACACACTCTTGATTGCAGTGGATTAGGATACCTACCTAACTAGTTACACAAGCTAGAGAACACAGTACTTAATGCAAGCACCATGACAGAAGTCTGAATTTTACATTTTTGCAGAACACTTTGTAGCAGATGACATTGTCAGTGTATGTTTGGAAGAAGATGTTGGGAGACCTGTATGAAATGGTTGTGTAGGCATGGACGACTGTAAAAAAGTTTGTTCTCCATGAGATTTGATTGCTGACAGCAGGATACAGACTCATACTCTTCTGACTATGCACACACACAGTTACTCACACAAGTTGACTGGCAGTGAGACCAATTAACTGCAGTGAGAGTAGATCGCTTACCTAACTATTTACAGAACATGGTACTTAATGCAAGTGCCACAGCACAAGTCTGACTTTTACACTGTTGCAGAATACTTTATAGAAGATGACATCATCAGTGTGTGTTTGGAAGAAGATGTTAGGGGGCATGTATGAAATGGCTGTGTAGGCATGTATGACTGTAAAAAATGTTTGCTCTCCATGAGAATTGGTTATTGACAGTAAGTTATTGACTCATGCTGTTTTGACTACTCACATACACACTTACACATACAAACACAAACCAATTTGGCTGTTGTGTTAATTGACTCCCTGCCTATTTTGTTCCCATCTGCAGAACACATTAGTTAATAATTACACCCAGAGAAGTCAAATTTTTCCTTGTCATAGTGGTCTTCATAGATGATTGCATCATCATTCTATGATACAGTTTACTTATCCTGTTATGAGAGTGATGTGCAAAGTGTACACTTTGTGTTTTGGTTCTGATGTGCAAATATACTTTAAAAGACAACTTTTTAAACTATATGTAATAAGATGTCAGGATTGCATGTTGCAGAACTGAGACATACATGCACCTGTTTTTCAGTATATTGTGCATATTACACACTTTCAGTCATACACATACACATATTTTGTGATCAGCGTAGATGCAAGTGTTGATGTATGTGTGTTCATATCGTGATGATTTGATGCTCACAGTAAGACATGTATAGGACAATCTCAAGGTCTATTGTCAATATAACACTTTAAATAATGTATCAATGCAGTTGTGCTATTTATTTTTACAGTGTAGTTGACATTTGACCTGCTACTGACAAATCCATTTCCAAGTGCATGGGTGCAGGGCACACATGATTCTGAGTAAATATGCATTTATTCACTAACAATTCCCTTCCCTTTGGTTGTGTTTTTACATGGATTTTGAAGGAATGAAGAATAACTTGGCAATAAACATAATAATACATACCAGACATCTCTTTACATAACTAACCACTGAGCAACTGGCTAATGTAAACAATGATGAATTGTTTGCACTTGCAAGATTCACACTTAATTAATACAATTTCAGTTTGAGAAGTACTTATGCATATTCGCTATGGAAGAAGTAGCCGACAGATACTATGGTGTTCATATTTCGTCAATAGTGGAAATGCTGTGTCATAGCTTTTATGACATTAAGAATTATTGCTATTGTCTTCCCCATTTGCATGGAGTTCAGCAATGATTAAGCTTGGTTCTCTGCTTAAATAGGAAAATAGTGATATGTTTATTGGTTCACCTTCCTTCACACAAGAAGGCTAAGCAGCAAGGTGTAGCTGTCAGCACTTTGAACACTACTGTGTATAAGAAATATAATTGCTGCCAAGCTGTCTTTGTGGCAGCAGATGTAAGACAGCAAACTCATGTTTAGAGCACAAAAAACATAGTGTTTGACTCCATGCTAATCTAATAATTTTACACATGATGTCAGGATGGCATTACATAAGTAAATGTGAAAATTCCTGCAAATGTGAAAAGCAATGACTACAGTGAAGTACTGCATAAAAATAAGCATTAGTCAAATGATTTATGTCAACATTAAATATATACATTCGGCAGACTAAATAACTGCTCGAGTAAATGTTTCAAAATACTGCCTTTTCTCTGCTTTAACTCTGTATTTCTATTGTGCAGTGAGTTTAAGTAGCATTGCATGGAGGTAACCAGACTAGTGCAGCTGATGCAATAGGACATGAAGACCCATTCACCATAACTCAACATTTAGGGAATTAGGAAAGATCTGTAGCGATCCACTTCTTCAACACTGTAATATGTTCAACGATGTAATATGAACATGGATAGAAAATTGGATGTGTGAGGTCCCGACACTGGGCCAGTAATCAAGTTGCCTGAATCCTCACCACTGACACTGGCGAGGGATGTTCATTTGGAATACTGATGGATACACTCAGTATTTCCAGATCCAGACCTCTCTGCATCATGAAAAAATTCCCTTAAGAACACCAAGGGAACACGCTCAATATGGGGGCTGTTTCCTGTCTATATTTGTCCTTAGCTGAGGTTCTAAGCTATGTCCTCCCATACCCTCTCTATGAAACCAGTGCATTGTGTCTCTGCTCCAAGTAGCTGACACACTCACTCTTTGAGATTTGATTTGAACCCCCCCCCCACACACACACACACATACACACACATCTGGGAAAGGCTGGCATAGATTCACCTGCTGTACTCCCAGACTATAAAGTAAATTCACTGTCACCAGTCAGTTACTATAAGGCTCTTACAAGGGTACTCAATTATACCTAAGTGAAACTAATATTAATACAAATGTTATTGTTGAGTAAACAGCAAGGCTTTCAGGAGTGGCCAGAGTTATCAGCAAATACATATGTGCAAATTCTCTCAAAACTTAAATATTTTCTAGAAAGGACCAGCCACAATGAAATGTTTAAATATATTTACTAATAAATAAAAAAACATGAAAATACTAAATATCTATTTACGGTAAACACCAGAGTTTCAGCCACAAGGAATATTAAAAATAACACTGCTGGATAGTTTCACAAAGTTATAGAAAAACAGAATTTATCTAGTCTCACTATCTATTCCTGATTGACTAAAATAATTATTGCTCATACTTACTGAATACAGCAAGGCAAGATTATGTGTGTGAGTGATCCTTGTTGTCAGATCCAATACAGAATACAGAATGCTCCTTAGACTTCAGTCTCCTCTAATATTAAAACATTATTTCTGTACAGCATGACATCACATACATCTTGTCATCTGACTCTGTTTCTTGCACTATTCCCCATCACTAGAAGCTGCTAGGGTTTAGTACCTATGTGATACAATAGACACAGATAGAGCTTTGCTCAGATGTGGTGCAGTTGCTGGAAGTCATAAAACCATTTCACTCTTCCTACAGGAGCTACCAACTATTCTCTAGCACACACATTGTGTGTCTATCACCATTCAAAACTATGGGATAACATCTTTATGGGTTAACCTATGAAGTAATTTAATTTAAGATATATTTTAAAGTTTGCTGCAGCTGGATTGTGATTAACTTCTGCTTTCCCAGTATGCTCTTTTGAAACCTATACATTTAATTCAATTGCAATAATGCATGCACATTTCTTTTCTTTCCAGCAGGGCACACTGTTGATACATTTTAACACAAGCAACTTTACAAATACATGTTTAAACACAAGCATCTGTACAAATAAGTTTGATACACAAATGACATATAATTATTCACAAAATTCCAGCTAGCTGTGCTGGCATATAATAGAAATCCACTGCCCTATTTCTCCTTCCTTAGCGGGCAGTAACTCCTGTCATCACAGGATGAATGTGGACTGTCACCCCAACACAGATGGATGACAACAATGCAATCATGTAGAATAGCCAAATGGACTGAATAAAGTGTGTCAAAAAGATACATGTACAAAGTGCAAAGCTATGCATGGGACAACATTTTGGTGCCCATTTTTATATTTTATTTTAAAAATGGTGGAATGTCAAAGAAGGGATGTGGGCATGTCAAGGTCAGGTAAGTAGGGTAGTGAGGAAGTAGGTGCAAACAAACAGAATAAAAGACTCAGAGACATGGATGCTGAGGGACTTGACTTTTAAGACATGAATTGTGGGGTATACATTTTATGACTTGACACATAGTTTGTGGGGCCTTACCACTGAAGAAAGTAATTTGTACAATATATGATACAAACCTATGTAAAACAGAGAATACATATTCTTTCACATAGCTTTTTCTTCTCATTGTCACAGAAGTGTTTTTCAGACATGCTCATTAATTATATAACTATAGTAAAGACAGAGTGCTGCTACACTTCATTTAACTCTCTGTGTGTGTGTGTGTGTGTGTGTGTGTGTGTGTGTGTGTGTGTGTGTGTGTGTGCGTGTGTGCGTGTGTGCGTGTGTGTGTGTGTGTGTGTGTGTGTGTGTGTGTGTGTGTGTGTGTGTGTGTGAGACCTGACAAGGTCCTTGTTTATGCATTCTCATGGACAAATATGTGATAATATACTGGAAATGCATATGAAATCTATCCCAGGCCAGAAAAGAAACTTTTAATTACAGAAACATAATTATCAGACTGTCCCCATTCACACATATAATTCATATGATATCAATTGCTATATGTAGTTATTACCATGCATACTCTTTTATATTCTTATTTTTTTATCTAAAATTAAGTGCAACAGCATTTATAAAATTTGGAATGTGCTGGATTAAAACTCTGGCTCACTTTTAGTGTGGCCATGAACTTATATCTGTTGCCAAAGGAAAGCTAGGCAACTGATGTAATTTTTGCACTCATTAATGTCAAGAGTGCTGACAGCTGCACAATGCCGCTTACTGTATTTGCATGCAGGAAGGCGGAAGAAGTAACAATGCATATTTTTTGCAAGTTACAATGTATCTTTTTTGTCGGCAGGGGTTTTGGATCTGCGGTTGTTTATCAATGCTGACCATCACGCAATGCATCTTAGTATGTTTGCGTAAAGGAAGATGAAAGAAGTAACAATGTATATTTTTTGCAAGTTATAATGTATCTTTTTTGTCTCTAGCCATAAGGTGTGCTTGCTCACAGGTGAGCCATGCCCAAATGAGACTATCAAAAGTGAAAATATGTTTTTCTTTGTAAAAGCATCTTAATATCATTTATTTTTAAATAAATAATGTGGGGCTTGAACCACGTTCAAACTATCTTATGTCTTGTGTCCCTCAACATCTTTACAAGGTAAACTACACACATAGTTCAATCACATCTGTAATTTATTCTGTTCGTATCATCCAAGCCGAGATTACATTTTAAGTCTGATGAGTTTCACTGTGTGCATTAAGCCAAGCACTGCACAAATATTAATATTTAAAAAAAATAACATTTTACATGATTTTACACAGCTGTGAATTTGAACTATCGTACTGATAAAACTACAAAATGTGGTGAGTGTGTTATCTATCCTTGCCAGACAGATTTGCAGTAATAAAGCAAATCATGTGCATACAAGCAATTTACATTTCCTCTACAGTATTAACAGGACATGCACTTGTATATTCTTGGTTGTGCATGTGTTGCTTAGATATTCAGGGCAATGAGTGATCACACAACCAGTTATGAATATCTTTGAACAAACGCAACTCTGTCTTCTCTTTGTATTGTGTCAGTTCTTCCCTTATCTCTGTTGTAATGTCAGACATGCATTCTATAGTGCATTTTGCATCATTCTCATTTAACTTTATGATTAAAAGTGCATGACAGTGAAAAGCATTTATCAGCACAGGCAGGAGAGTTGTCTACTATTGAACATAAATGATAAATGTATGCTGTATAGTTCCATTTAAAAGCTTTTTAAGTGTATCCTGAATGATACACCCACTGCAGAGAAAGTAGTCTGAACTGCTGTCATATTTACATCTGTTACATGAAGTCATCATTTTTGAAATTGACAATTACAATGAGTTCATACCTAATCTGCATCTTCATCATGCTCTGAGGCCTGAATCTACGCTATAAGAAAGTAACTGTGTAGCTAAGGAACTTGAAGGTGAGGAGGCTTGTGTATCTGGACAAAACAGTAGATTGTCATTCATTTTGATTTATCTGCAGAGAAGGTGTCTAATTTTGCTAAGGTATGCTTGTATTTTTCAAGGATATTCTAGATTTTGTAACATGTTACAAAGCATATATATCCAGTAGAAAGTGTAACTTTTATCTGTATGTACTTCTTATAGTTCACTGTTGGCATAAGCATTTTTGGAAACATTTACATTTCACAGATAGACAAATTAGTAACTTTCATCAGAACTGTTATTGTTAAAAATTGTTATTTTTCAATTTTCTATATTATTGCAGAGAAAAGTAATGTATATGTTTATGTAAAAGCTAACACATCTTGGCATAAATCTTTATCTCATCAGGTGGATGGCCAACTGGCTCAGTGACAGGACCATCAACATCAAAACAGGCACCTCCACCTCCGATAGCAAGCCTGTCACTATTGGAGTTCCCCAGGGATCTGTCTTAGGACCCCTACTGTTTGGCATCTATTTCTCAGAGGTCCAGGCAAAGACAAAGGGCCTGTGACTGATCAAGTTTGCAGATAACTGTAAGTCGGGTGCTGTCATTGACACCACAAATGATGTTAACATACTGCAAGAGAGTCTCACAGCAACTAATGACTGGTGCCAAAGTCACAGCCTCAAGTAAAAAACAAAAAATGTATCATCATACCATTCGGCAAAAACATGACCACTATTGATTACCACATCAACAGCAACCCCCTAAGAACACAACCTATGGTGAGAGACCTGAGCACTCAGGTAGATAAAAACCTCACATTCAACCATCATGTAGCAGTACTGGTCAGAAAAGCTTTTTACTTGGTTCATCTCATAAGTAAAGGGATTGCTTCCAGAAAAAAGGAGGTTATTACCTCTCTATACTCCTCCCTCATTAGACTAATAATGGAGTATAATGCCCCATTTGGGATGTACCTCTCCAAACATCTGCACCAACTGGAAAGGCCACTAAAATACTTCACAAATAGAATCCATGACCTCCAACACCTGTCCTATGCAGTCAGGCTCAGATTACTATGACTCTACTCTGTATCATACAGATTGCTCAGGGGTGATCTGTGTCTCACCTACAAGGAAATCTCAGACCCTGCCCTGCTAGAGATGCTCCATATCCATAAGTCTAACTCCTCATGCACTACCACTCCAAAGGCCTGAATGTGATATGTGACATCAACAAAACCTGCTGGAGACATAGGTTTGCCTCCCAGAGTCTGCCACATTTTTTTGGAATAGACTCTCCATACACATCAAACAGAGCACCTCACTGACCTTCTTCAAGTGCAACCTTGATGAGTGGATGGGAAACCACAACTTTGTCCCAAGGGTTCCACCTGTGTCCGTCATTGACAGGGGTGACAGGTGCTGACTGAGGTTTCATTTTGGGGATAAACTCCTAGCTAGGCTTGAAAGGGCCCCAGGGCCATTAGCCTTGTAACTTCCTATGATCTTATGATTCTATATGTTACTGACATAAGTGTTATGCTTCTGAAATGGTCAAGATACACCTTCAAGCAAGTGGTGGGCACAGTGACAGGTGACTGGCAATCATAAAGTGAGTTTTCTGTTGTAAATGTGTACACATTCTGATAATTTTGCCAACTTAATTATGTGGTATTCTTTGGTTTGTCAAACCTTTATTTGTTTGTTGTTTTGTGGGTGGGGAGCCATCTACCATTTGTGTTTGACAGAACAAAAGTGTGTTTCAAGTGCTTTTCTCTTGAAAATTTGTAGACATCCTAATATTTAAGTGGGAAACATAATACATTACTAAAGTGGTATTCTTTGCTTTAGGCAAATATTGGTTTGTAGAAAATGAAGGCCAACAGACTGAAGAAAACAAAATCACAACACTTCCACAGGGGATTACAGACTTGAGCTAAACAGTTAAAATATGGCCAAACATTATGTTGTGACAGAAACATTGGTTTGTGTGTAAGGGTGATGTGGGACAACTACATAACTTTCAGTTTTAATAACTGAAATGTGTGTTTCCCGTGTTTAATGTTGACAAATGTCTATGTAAACAAGACTTTAGTTAGGTGATATTTATGTGTTGCCTCCTTCTCAATTTTATGTCATATAGGATTATGACTCCCAAGGATACAAATCCGTGTAAACTCCCTTTCAGTTACTCAGGAAAACATGTGATAGACCATGTGTTGAGGCACCATAGCACCTTTTTGCTTGAACAAGGATGTGCGGATATGGCTTCCAGAATGCAGATTTGGAACCAGTTACTGAATGATGTCAATGCAGTAGGGGGTAACACCAGAACTTATGATCAGGTGCATCATTGGGCCAGTGCTATGATTTCATCAGTCCAAGGAAGAGCAACTGCAGCTGGCCATGAACAGCTGGCTATGGGGGGATGGGCTGCTACTGAGCTCCCACTGACACCAAATTAAGAGTTTCTGCCCACTGTTAGAAATACAGACAGCTCATTGGAGACTACACACCAACATGTGCTTGATGTTGGTGTTGATGTTTCTTGGAGGACAACTATGTCCCAGTATCAGCTTCCAGTTAAGCTTATATATGGCAAGTTCTAGATTTGCTTGTATAGTAAAACGCATACATTTGACTAATACTTCATTTTTACTTTACCTATTGCTAAGTTAGTAGAAGTATACAGCACAGTTGTTGATTACATATGGGTTGTGGATGGACATGTTAGCCAAGCTTCAGTTAAATGTAATCTTACCTGACATATAAGCAATTGTTGTTCACTGCCTCCCTGTGTTATTCCCATTGTAATATTTAATTTGCATTTTCCCTTGCTTTATTTCTTCCAGGACCATCCTCCCTACAAAGTGTGGAATCATTTGCACATGGTAAGCAAAAATGCTTTTTGGCTTATTGATGAACACCCATCAGATATATGCATTTATATGTATGTTTGAGATGGCTGTAATGAACATCCATATTGCTGTACCATCTGTGATACTGGGACCAGTGTTAACTTGTTATCATATACATTATTTTAATATTTATAATTTTCTCAATTTTATTCCTGTGTTTGTTGCTTATTATCACAGGTGATCCAGAAAAATGGAAGTGTAGACTCTTATCATCTGATGGCAGAGTATTGGTAGACTCTGATGATGATGGTGGCCAAACAATGGCACAGTCTGGTGGTGCAGAGGTTGAATCTAACATTGAGGTTGACATTCAGCCACCATCAGGCCCTTATGGCAGTGGAGCTTTTCTGTCAAAGTCAGTATGCCTACATATACCTATTACACTATGTCCTCAGACATTGGACAGGTGGAGTGTAAGATACTTGATCAGAGCAGTGTTGTTACTGTGGCTTCACTGCTGGCAGACTCTGACTGTAGCAAAAGTGTGGAAGAAGTTCCATGCATGGAAGTTGTCAGTGGTGATCAGATGAGGCCTGCTGTCCACCTTCAACATAATTCTGGTGTGTCATTACATGCCACCCAATGTATGTTAAGGGCCATAATGCAGTCACAGGCACATTCCAGAAGGGCCTCTAAGGACATGCTTAGGGTTGTAGATGTGGCGCAAGTTGACATGCATGACTGCCTCTACTGTGTGGCCAACTCAATGGATCAGATGAATGACATGATGGAACATCTGCTGCGAGGGGGCAGCATCCACATGGACATAGGTCAGCATCATCATCTGCTGTTACCCAATGTGGCTGTGCCCGATCATGCTCCCATACGGGGAAATACTTCCACTAGTTGAGGTGTCCAGACCCAGACATGGTAGCCCACAGGGTTGTGATCCTGTGTATACTTGTAAGGAAAGCACATCCAGCAGACATCAGTCATATTCAGGTAGCACCAGCACAACTGTCCATGGGCATGGATGTGCCAGTGCAACTCCTGGCTGAGCCATTTCTCATGGTTGGGGGTGATGATCATGAAATGTTAACACTATCATGCACAGCTCACACCTGTCCAACATGCTAGGATGTAGAGCTAGCAAAGGGATTGGTTGTGTTCTTGCAGACACTCACACACACACTTCACCTTGAGTGCCCTCAGAGACATATGCACATAACAGGTACATGGGTCATTTGTAAGGCTTGCAGCTCATTCTATTTTATTGGTCATTTAATAATTATCTAAATTTCTGCCTGCCTGTCTTTCTTACTCAAATGTACTCACTACCTTTTGCATCAACCTTGGCCTCTTGCCCCCCAAACAACACCCTGTGAAAACAATGATAACTGTACCATATCCTTGATTCTATCTTTTGGATTCAACGATACATAAGTTTTTTTTGTTTAATACACAGGGTGCATAACTAATTTAGTGTTAGTATATATGTGTTTGGGATGGTCTTTTGAAAACTGTACTGCTTTCTTACAGGTGTTTGTATTGTGTGTATCCTTGATGCATGAGGCCTATTAGCTGATAAAGACTGTGCATCTATTGATATAAGTCAGTCCTGTCACATACTGATGCCATTGCAGTAAAACTGACACACGTTACACTGAGGTACATTAGCAAGTAACAGTATAAAAGGATCTGAAATTCATTTGTGTTCTTAGACATTTATTTTCCTATTCCAGGCTCAACACTTACCTTGATAGTCTGGCAGTTACAAGTGTTTTAATTCTGGGATGACTCTGTGCAATGCTAGCAGTACACAGCCATTACATGGGTAAGTAAAGGTTGTGAGTATTGCCTTCCATCAATTTTTCTGTATGTATGTGCATAAGATGAAAGTTGTACTCCCTTAGTTGGTCAACATGTGTACTATCCATTGCCCTTAGGCCAGGGTGAAGGCATTTTGTGCACACCTATGTCTACCAACATCCACAGTAGTTGATGAGTCCCTTCTGACTCCTCGCCTGCATGTGGCTGTGGTGACCTTGTCTGTGATGGTGGGATGTGTGCCCCTGTTACTCTTGATCTTCCTGTTGAAGTTTTTTTCTCAGGATAATGTTGTGAATGATAGAACAGACAGTGAACATTTCAGTACAAGTAGCACCAAAACAGTGACTTTATCAGCCCAAATACATGCTCTATGATATTTTTTGTTTGAGTGTGTGCTTCATTACAGTGTTCTTCAGTGGGTGGGTGTGCATTTGTGATGATGCTGTAGTTAGCATGCCATGATATTTACTATGTTTGTGTGGCTCTACACAGCATGTAGATCTGCTTCCTGAATATAAATCAGTTTGCTGATGTATGCACATTACACCACAACATGCACACAGTTTTAGCACACCATGTAGGCTTTATTGAATACATTCCCAAGTGTTTTTTTGGTCGAGCCCTTCCTTGAGAATTTGAGTATCACAACTGGCCTTGATAAGCATTCCCATTTGCAATCTTCAGCAAACCTGTTAGCCATAATCCCTTGATATCAACTTTTATGGCACATAAATATTAGACCAAAGAGAAGGGATCCCAGAGACAAAGCATGGAAGTAGTGCCACTATGAGACAGTGATCAGCCATAGCCACGTTTGCTAATGGCAGATGCCGCTGCTGATCTAAGTCCAGATAGATGCTGTCCCCCTCCCATTAGATATTCCATCATAGACACTCTTCATTCCATCATGTCATTCAACCAATCCATTGAATCGGCCACATGGAGAGGAAGTCATGCACATCAGCCTGTGCTACATCAACAACCCTAAGCATGTCCTTTGAGGTCCTAGGGGAACATGCCTTCACCTTCATGATGGACCTAAATATACATTGAATGACATGTAATGACACACCAGTATCAGCTGGAGAGTGGATAGACGTCTCCAGAGAACACCCTTAACAATCTTTCTGCATGGCACCTCACCCATACTTTGGCTATGACCAGAGTCAACTGACACAGAAGTCAAAATAATCACACTACCCTGAACATGTGTCACCCTCCACCTGTCCAATATCTGAGGACTCAGTGGAATAGGTATGTGTAGGCTTACTGACTGTTTCTGAGGGAAATACAGGAGGTTGCTGAATGTCAGCCTCAGTGTCAGATTCAACCTCTGCACCCCTAGACTGTACTTCTGTTTGTCCAACATCATAATCAGAGTCTATCAATACTCTGACATTAGATGGTACAAGTCTTACACTCCCACTGTCAGGATCACCTCTGATAATAAGCAACAAACACAGGAACAGAATTAATAGTAGACTAAATATTTAAAACAATTTATATGATAACCAGCTAACACTGGTCCTTCATTATGCCCACCTCACACATACAGATAAATGTATATATCTGACAAATGGTCACCAATAATCCAATAAAAATGGCTTCCCATGTACAGATGAATCCACACTTGGTAGAGAGGATGGTCTTAGAAGAAATGAAGAAAGGGAAGAAGCCAAATTAAACATCACAGTGGGAAAAACACAGGGGGACAGTGAACACGCAATTGCCTGTATGTCTGTTAAGAATACTTTTAAATGAAACTTAAATATAATGAACAAGTGTGTCATATAAGTCTATTAATTTATCAATAGGTTCATAAAAAATACATTTTCCCAGGAAGAATTACTTAAATTTATATATATTTTACTATACAAGCAAATGTAAAACTTGCCATATGTAAGCTTACCTGGAAGCTGCTCCTGGGACATAGTTGGTGTGCAATTTTCACTGAGCTCTCTGGATGTCTGACAGTAGACAGGAACTCTTTATTTGGTGTCAGTGGGAGCTCAGTTACAGCATCCTCCCACAGTCAGCTTTTCATGGGCAAATGCATCTGCACTCCTCTAGCTGATGAAATCATATCAGTGGCCCAATGACACACCTGATCATAAGTCGTGGTGCGACCCCGTAATGTACTGATGTCATTCACTAACTGGCCCAAGATCTGCATTCTGTCAGCCAAATCCACATGTTCTCTCTCAAGCAGAAAGGTGTCATGGTGTCTGAAGGCCTCCACTATGACATCAGTTTCTGAATCACTGAAAGAAGGTTTGCATGGATTTTACACTTGGGTGCCATAATCCTATATGACATAAACCAGAGAAGGATACAGCACATAAATATCACCTAACTAAATTCCTGCTTATATACACAAATTTGTCAACATTAAATACTGGAAACATAGAGTTCACTTATTAAAACTGAAGGTTATGTGGTTGTCTCACATCACACTCACACACATACTAATATTTGGTCTAAACCAAGGAATACCACTTTAGTAATGTATTACATCTCCCACTGAAATAAGAGGATGACTACACACATCTCCTCACCTTCAAGTTCTCTAGCTACATGGTTACCTTTTTATAGTGTAGATTCAGGACTCTGAGCATAGTGAAGATGCAAATAAGGTGTGAACTAATTAGAATCACTGAACATCAAACTTTTGACTTTGTATACCAGATGCAAACATAGTGTAGACTGTACCTCACTGTTATTTGCTAACAGATTACAACTGGGAATGATTAGTATGAGGGACGAGAAAGAAACAACCGCAATTCAAACGACTTTACCTGCATTGAGTGTGTCACACAGGATGCACCTACAAAGTATAGAAGTAAATTTAGCAAGCTTTTGCATGGAATTTAATCGCACACATTTATCTATTTTGTTCACTAACAGCCAAACTCTCATACCTTTGCTGAAGAAATGTTTTTCACTGTCATGCTTTTAATCATACATTTAATGGTCAATGATACAAAAGCATGGATGAGAGTACAGCATAGATAAGAGAAGAATGAACAGAATACAAACAGAAGACAGACCTGCATTGGTGTAAACATATTTATAAATGGTTGTGTGATCAATCATTGTACTAAATTTGTAGGCCACACGTAAAAAAAGAAAAATAGAGTGTACAAGTGTATATGTCTTGTTAATACTGTAAAAGAAATGGGAATTGATTGCATGCACATGATTTGCTTTTCTACTGCTAAGTTATTTCTGTGGCACGGAGAGATAAGATACAGATTGTTCTCTGGGTTTGTTAGTATGATAGTTCAAATCCAGAGTTGTGTAAAAATCTCTAACATGTTAAAATGCATTTTGTGATTTTTTTATATTAATATTTGTGCAGTGCATGACTTAGTACAAACACAATGAAATATATAAATATTTTAAATTTAATCAAAGTTGCCTTAAGAAGCACAACCCTTCTTAATGCCATTGCATGGTGGACAGCAGCTTCTGTGATAAGGACAGCATAAATTAAAGCTGTGAATCAACTATGTGTTTAGCACATCTGGTAAACAGGATGAAGCACACAGCTTATAGGATATGTGGGTCATGGTTCAAGTCCTACATTTTTCTTTTAATGATAAAAGTGGATGACCGGTTTGTGTGTTGTTCACTTGTGCACAAATACAGCATACTGCCACAGACAAAAAGATACATTGTAACTTTCAAAAAAGATACATGGTTACATCTTTTGCCTTCCATTACACAAACATGCTGAGTGACATGGGGTGATGGTCAGCATGCATACGCAACACCTACAGACAATAAAGATACATTGTAACTTTCAAAAAGATAAATTGTTACTTATTTTGCCTTCTAACTCGCAAACACACTAAGAGGCAATGCACTGCAATCAGCACTCATACACAATAATGACTGTAAAAATACACATATATTGCCTTGGTCACATGTGCAGTGTTGTGGTACACACAGCAGCCATTTCAGCCACCAGGTGTACATTAGTCAGCTCCTACAAGACTCAAGTAGGTGTCACTTGTAGATAGGGAAGAGGATGAAGTATTGTGTGACACATGGAGCATATCATTTTGCACTACCAGTGTTTCTTAGGAATGTACTGGAAATAGTAGTGAAGAACTAACATTAAAAAATTCATGTAGGCCTCATCAGCATCCATCTAAATCTAGCAGAACCACTCCTTTAAGGTCTCAGGCATGCAACGCTGTCAGATCTGTATCAGTAGCATCACCTGCATTCGGCAGGATGACTGCAGCAATTTAGCATAAAGCTCACATGCCAGCACTTCCTCACAATCATGGGCACCATCACCCATACTAGCTTTAGGCTATGTTGTGTATAACATATGACCTTGACCTAATGAACATCAGGGTTACCATTCCAAGTAATGAAAGCATGACATTTCCCAGTTCAACAGCATGTACTTCATTACACTAAAGTCACTGTTTATGGAAAGTGTGAATATAAGAAAAACAATATTTAAGTATATACAACCTAGGTAAGGAGTAGGGAAGGAAACTGTCTATGTAAAATGTATTTCAGTATTATCAGACTTTTCATCTACATCTATGGTATTGCTTACAAACAAATAAATAAATCCAATGTGAAAAGAAGGATGGAAGGGATATATTGTAGAGTGCAAGGTTTAATAGATTAATGGCTCATTCAGAATGAGTACAGAATGTGTAATTCTAATTCTGACAGTTACACAAATGATAATTAAAAAACAAAACATGAATACATAAAGTTAGGGGTAGGAAAGACCTAATATACACTGTTTACAGCCTAGTGCACACAGGAAAAATAACATGAATAACAGTCATCCTGCCAACAACACTAGTGTTGTTACCACTTCACCCTCTGTACTGCACAAATGATGAGTGCTGCTAATCCTGATGACACAAGGATCAGTGTCAAGACAGACATAACTAATCTCATCTGCAGTACCTTGCTATAAAAAATAATTACTTCTTATTTAACAGAGTTTAAAGTAGAGAAACACAGATTACAACACAAATCCGTGTCATGAATTTTCCATTCCTATGCCTGGTAATATCTTATGAAAAATGCAAGATGGAATATAGCAACAGTAAATAAGTACACCAGTTCAGTCATGTACTGCAACACCAATACAAATTTTGAATTACTGAGCTATACAGCAGAAACAGAATGTGCTTACTGAAATACACCCCTCTAACCCAAACACATTCAGTAAAACAGTGGGAAATGCACATATTCCTCATATGATGCCAGTTCTATTCACTACACGGGTCTCCATGAGCAGTCAAGCCTAAATATAGTAACTATATATATATATATATATATATATATATATATATATATGTGTGTGTGTCTGTGTGTGTGTGTGTGTGTGTGTGTGTGTGTGTGTGTGTGTGTATGCCTAATGAGTCAGTCTACTGTTGAAAATAAAATAAAATAAAATAAAAATATTTAAACGTAAGAATGAATGTCTGATGAACAGTGACAGCTGACCATGCACCACACAGCACAGCCCACATTAACACATGCATCAGTTATTGTCTATGTAATTTTATAATCAAGAAATACTAACCTAAATGCCATGGTCCACAGTTTTGGACTAAACACACACATTCATATATTATGCACAAACCTGATGCATAGGGTCCCTTCCTATTGCTGCTGGCTGGCCAACAACAGTATCATCAGTCATTATAGTAGCTGTACTGGGAGCTGCAGTGACATCATGGGACAATTAATCACAAAAACCTGCATGCTGTAGCACAGTCATACTGAAGGGCACCCCCAGATATGTTCAGGCAATGGAAATGGGCTTTAAGCAGGCTAAACACTCTCTCAATGACAATTTATAAGTGAGAGACAGGGCAGTGTTTTAACTTTCCTCTGCAGTTCTCACCAGATTCTTCACTAGAGTCATGAGCCAGGATTCTAGGGGATAGCCTGCATCACCTTGAAAACACAAGCAAACAAGAAAAAAAGGGGAAGAAAATACAAAGGAAGTGTGGTTTGCAATATGCAATGTATTTTACTAAGATAATGATTATATGATTCAAATTAAAGTTTACACTTATGAACAAGTTGACCATGGGGAATCTAACCATGCAGGAAGAGGCAGTAAAGTGAGTCTGTATACCTGATATGAGAATCATGTGCACTGTCAAGAAGCTAGGCTGATGCATAGGTGATGCACCCTCAATGCATCACTTACTACCTGGCAGTAAAAGAAATCATAGCCCTTCTTATAGCAGTACCACTCCCTGCATGGAACAGATGAGTCCCTACTGGCAACATGGGTGCAGTCTATCACACCAAGCTCCACAGGGAATTGTGCCTCCCTATAAAAAGGCACACATGACATAGTGACACAGGAAACTATCACTGCATTAGCTTGACAAGTCTGATGTGTAAAGCCATGGAGTGTATTATTATGCATCTCATAAACAAGGACATAGACAATCTCCAAGTACTTGACGCCACCCAGTTCAGATTTGTCAAGGGCAGATCTTGCCTGTTGAACCTGGTTGACTTCTTTGAAACTGTCACCAAGGTCCTGGATGAGGAAAAGTCAGTACATACAGCTTATCTTGACTTGGCCAATGCCATTGGCACAATCCCCCACTCAGGCATCATCAAAAAGCTGACACAACTTGGTGTAAATCCCCATATCATCAGGTGGGTGGCAAACTGGCTCACCAACAAGACTCTCAATAACAAAATAGGTGCCTCCACCTCCAATAGCAGACCTGCCACTAGTGGAGTTCCACACGCATCTGTCCTGAGACCCCTACTGTTTCATATCTACGTTTCAGAGGTCCAGGCAAAGACAAAAGGCCAGGGGCTGATCAAGTTTGCAGGTGACTGTAAGTTGAGTGCTGTCATTGACTCCCCAGATGATGTTAACATACTGCAAGAGGGTCTCCAGCAACTAATGACTGGTGCTAAACTCATGGCCTCGGGCTAAATGCAAAAAAATGCATCGTCATCATTTTATTGTTGATTTTTAAGTTAGAATTAAGATGTATGGCTGTAGAAATTCAAGTGTGTTTTCAAGATGTAGGGATGTAATCAAGGCTCAAAAAATTAATTATCTTGTTTTTAATCCTGGGATGTAATTTAGTTATGAGGTTATTTTTTAGTTGTATGAACGGTCTGGCAAGGGGATTAATACAGAGAGAGCATATTTGATTATAGCAGATTTTGACCCAGGTTGGAGACCAAGTTTGGGAGGGTATGTCATAGTTAGAGATTTGGATATGTCTACTAGCATTAATGATGTGGTAGTATATTTTGAAATCTGGGAGCCCCAATCCTCTTTTTTTCTTTTGGGAATATTAGCTTTTCATATTGAATTCTTGTTGTCTTAGGGAACCAAATGAATTTAGAGAGGGCCGTTTCCATTTTATAAACAAAATTTTAGGAATATTTAAGTTAATAGAATTTAAGTGAAATAGAATTCTGGGTAGAACATTCATCTTGATGATAGCTGCTTTTGACAAGTGGATACATTTATATTTTTCCATCTTGACATGTCTTGTTTAATTTGTTCTCATGTTTTTTGAAGGTTAGCCTTCATGAAGTCTCTGTGGGTATGGACAAAATTAATACCCAGATATTTTAGCTTGTATGTGACTGGAATTTCAGTATGTGGGAAAGTATGATTCTTTGCGTTTATCTGGATTTATAGGGAAAAACATGGAAGATTCTGAGATGTTTATTTGATAATTAATTATATTAGAAAAGTAATTCAATGTTTTTAGGATTTTACACAGGTCCGTGTTTGGTAGTTCAGAATATATATTGAGATCATCCCCAAAGGCTGAGTACTTTAATTTGGTATTGTAAATTTTGGGAATATGATGACAAGTTTTTTGGGTAATGAGAAGTAAAAGAAGTTCCAGGTAGAGATTAAAGAGATATGGCAAAAGGGGACATCCTTGTTTGGTTCCATTTGGTTGAGACATGAATAGTGTAGTAGTGGCATTTCCATATAATGTTTTAATAATATTTATGAAGGGTTGCGGGAAATTAAAATATGGCATAATTCAGAATAAGAAACTGAGATTTACATTTTCAAAAGCTTTGCTGGCATTGACCGTTAGAGCATACCTATGGTGTTTATCCTTTGCTAAAGTTATCATTGTCCTGGTCCCCTTCAATAAACACATTACACCAAATGACATTTGACAACCTTTATTACACTTCCATAACATAGCTTTGATCAACAAAATTTATTAATTCCAACTGGACACAGTATAGTTGATTCTAAACACAGCATAAACATCCTTGTAATGTTAATCAGGACAGCGTACCTGCTCATCCTGCCCCAGTAAGCAGCGTCCATACCTCTGCTCACTTACTTTACTTATGAATCAGCGTCCAAGACTCACTTCATATCCCATTTATTGAATGACCCATCCAACCAAATAATTCAGGATGATGTGACCCTACTCATCCTGACCCATTAAGCAGTATCCATACCGCCACTTGCTTACTTTACTTATCAAGCAGCGTCCCATCTCACTTCATACACCATTCATTGAATTACCTTCCAATCAAATAAGCAGGATCATTACCTCAGCTTGCTTATCTACTCAGCAAGGTTCCTCCAGCTGCTTGTTTTCCTTTCCCCAAATCCTTGAAATGAACATCCAGACACCAGAGGGGGAACAGAAGAGGGCAAGCCTCTCCCTCTTCACCGCATACTACAACTGATAAAATAACCACAATCCCCACCAACCCACCAACAAAAACAAAACAAAAAAAAAAGGGAGGGTGGTTGGGTAGCAAGTTAATGCCAAAATGTGATTACTTACCCAGCTACACTTGTCTAAAGCCCTTAAGCCCCTCCCCACCCTTACCTCATTTCCTCCAATCATCCATTCCTCAATTAACCCTTTCACCTGCCTAACCCACTTAACTCCCACTAATATATCAATCTAAACTCTCTTAAAGATGTCTTGGGAAAACTTGGTCTGTTACCAAACCTGATTTGTCCTGGTCCCCTTCAATAAACACATCACACCGAATTACATTTGACGACATATATTACACTTCCATAACATAGCTTTGGTCACCAAAATGTATTAATTACAACTGGACACAGTATAGTTGATTCTAAACACAGCATAAGCATCCTTGCAATGTTTATCAGAACAGCGTCCCTGCTCATCCTGCCCCAGTAATCAGCGTCCTTACCTCTGCTTGCTTACTTTACTTATGAAGCAGTGTCCAAGAGTCACTTCATATCCCATTTATTGAATTACCCATCCAACCAAATAATTCAGGATGACATGATCTTACTCATCATGACCCAGTAAGCAGAGTCCATACCTCTACTTGCTTACCTTACTTATGAATCAGCATCCCATCTCATTTCATACACCATTCATTGAATTACCTTCCAACCAAATGAGCAGCATCCTTACCTCAGCTTGCTTATCTATTCAACAAACTTTCTCCAACTGCTCATTTTCCTTTTCCCAAATCCTTTAAATGAGCATCCAGACACCAGAATGGGAACAGAAGAAGGCAAGCTTGTCCTTCTTCTCTGCCAACCAACCTGACCAGGCTGTTCCCCCTTTCTCCTACCAGAATTTCAACATCCTAACCACCCCTCCTAAAAGAAAGGAGTGGTGCAGCCAAACATCATTAGGTGTACCCATCTTCTCCAACCCAACTGGATCCTTATCAGCAACCCCAAAAACCTGTCATATGATCACAAAACCCACCAATTGACTAACAATTAGCCAAAGATCTGTTTCCCCATCTCTTTGCATAATTAACTTCTCACTCATTCAGACAACCAATATTAACCTTGTAATGAGCCCTTATACATTACCTGCCCTGGCAACAGCAAAACAGTAAACCCAATGCCAAATGAAACCATCCAAGGGCAATTGCCTACCGTCATCTAAACAACCCTATATCATGAAGTCCAAAAGCAATCCCACCATCCCTCCAACATCCAGTACAAGCGTAGAACATAATAACCGTCCTAGCCTTTGATGACGCTCAAACACTTTCAAAATGACTAAATACAGTCATAACAAATGGCACATAAATTGTAACCCCTTGAACTCCATATCCCAACACCAGTACCCACAGCAAAAAAACATCTTGACAATAGGCAGGATCATTCAACTTCCTTCTCACCCTACCAATTATCTTGTGACTGCAGGGAAGAAAACATCACCAACCAGCAACCTCATATTCAGCTGCACTGCTGGCAACCTGTGACTCCTGTCATACCACTCCATCAGCCGACACCATCCTCAGCTTCCACCATCAGCCGACACCATCCTCAGATTCTGCTCTCGCCTGTCGAGTCCACATTCCTCCAGTCCCCCCAAATACCCAATCTGTATGTCCCCATCTGCACTGTGTGATCTGTAAAATAAAAAAAACATGTAAGTACTCTACATATGCATAATCCCATTTATTAATGACCATTATGCACCACCCAAGCATATCTCATTAGTCAACTGCAGAAAATACAGCTACTACCAGATGCTAAACATCCCTGAAAATTAATAAGGCCTAACCAAAATCCCCACAAGATTTCCTCCCATCTCTCATAGTAACGATACTGCAGATCCCCTGCAAATAAAACCATTGCATAAAAAAAAAAAATAAAAAAAAAAATCTTAACTATAATTAAAATTCACACTCTTCTACCAACGAATGAGTTCTCAACCAAATTAACAATTAGGCAAAGAAAATTAAAACCAGCCAATTACAAAACAAGAGATGCAAATTCCCATTACAGCTCCACCTATGTGCCGTTCCGACAAGGACAACATACACTCATGTCCGTCTCAACTAAGCAAGATGCACTGCACTCTTGGATGAGGAATCTCACTTACCTGGCATGGCTGGGTTATGAAAATCCTTAGGACCATTAGCCTAGAAACCAACCGAAGTACAGCATAAAGTAAACCTGTTACCATGCTATTTACCACAGCTTAACCCAGCCTCCCCCAGCAGCATACCCTATCTTCCAAATAAAATTGTGCAATACCCATAAATAAATTGATGATATATAACAAACTTAATAGCAACTTAGTAACATCCTATGCCTATGATTGCAGCATGTCCACCCCACCTGTGAGACCCCTCATAAAAATTCCCCAACCCTGCTTAACCTACCTAGCCCCCAAGATGCCCCCTCTCCACTTGTCGACACATTACCCAAAAGTGAGTACCAAGTAAAGTACAAACCAGCTACCATATTGTGTACATTCCAGCAAGTAAAACACAACCCCCAGCAAGATCATTACCTTTCAAATCCACTTCCTTAGGCCTCTGAGTGTTATGCACGCTGCACTTCCCCATCTGGGACATCATTGCACACCACTCTAGAATGATTGGAACCACTACCATAAGAAACTCCATCACCTTTCGAGCCTGCTTCCTTCAGTTAACTGGCCAGTGCCTATGCTACTTTTCCCACTTTTAACATCTGCTTCCTTCAGGCCACTGACTGCTACCATTGTGCACTTCCCACACTTTCATCTGTGATGCTCAAGTACAGGAGTCTGGAGAAAATACCAGATGCCCTGAAGTGCATTTGATCACCCATTGTTCACTAATCATATAAATCTTCAAAGGAATGATAACAAATATGTGTCAGTCATTTTCCTAGACCTCTCAAATGCATTTGATATGGTCTCCCACTCCATTCTACTAGACTGACTAACATCATTATCCTTCACCTTCTCTACTATTGCCTGGTTCAGAAGCTACCTATCAGACAGGCAACAATCAGTCCAGTGGAAAGGAACTCTATCTACTTAACATCCAACTACCATAGGAGTCCCACAGGGCTCTATACTGGGCCCACTATTGTTCTCTATTTTCACAAATAACCTTAATAGCTCTACACAACATGCCACACTCATACAATATGTGGATGATTCAACCCTGATCTGCTCAGCCTCATCTCCCACCACCCTACATATATTCACTCAAGATACCTTTAACTCAGTAGAAAAGTGGATATCAGGTATCCAACTAATTCTAAATCCTAAAAAGACAAAACTGCTACTATTTAGCCCTAATAGATAAAAAAATCCTCTCCTTTACCATAACATCTAAGTAGGGAACCACCATCTCCCCTTCTAACTACACCAAACTTCTGGGCATTGAAATAGACAATAATCTCCACTTTGAGGTTCACATCTCACATACCATAAAACTAGTACACAAAAATCTAGGCTCCCTATACAGGCATAAGTCCTTTCTCTCACAAAAAGCAAGAGTCACTCTTGCACAAAGCCACCTCCTCTCAACTCCATTATACACAGCACCAATCTTTATCCAAACCAGACAATGTGGCCTAGATGACCTAGAATCATGCTACAATAAAATAGCCAAGTTTGCTACTAACTCAACTTATAGAACCCATCACTGTGCTGCACTAAAAGAGCTAAAAGGGCTTAAGCTACCACAGCTACTTAACTATCACCAGTTGGGCACAGCCTAAAATATTGACACATATCCTGAAAAAAACCCTCATTATCCAACCTACTTACTGTCTATACTGCAAACCGGTACCTAAGATCCAGTGAAAAATCTCTCCTCTCTATCCCCAAGGCTAACAATAATGCAGGGAAAGTGCTCTACTCCCACACTGTTGCCAGAATTTGGAACTCTCTTCCCCTATCTGTGTTTACTGCCTCCTCCACATCCATATTCAAAAACTCCCTCAAATCTATTCAAAAACTCCCTCAAATCATACCTTCTTAGTATCTGGTTATGCCCTTATATCATATAACCCTACCCATACTATTATCAACTCCCCATACTCCACTCTGATCACATGCTGGATCTCTGATCCCCTGTAGGATTGGTCATCTGAAAGGGCACTTTTAACTGTAGAATCTTGATATACTTTCATTTCTTACCAATGTATAACTGATATTGTCTTTTTACCTATGTTCTATATCTTCTTTTACCTGGAGTGTTTTATTACTTTCTTGTTGTTATATTACTATGCTCAGCATACATGATAACACCTGTTTTGTGTATTATGCTGGATGTACTGTATTTGTATAACTTGATGCCGGAGCTTTTCTCCCCAGGCCTCTGCTGAAAATGAACCTGGTGCAGTCAGAATTTCCCAGTTAACAAATATAAAATTAAATAAATAAATAAATGTTCCGTAACACTGATAACTTTGCTTTACATTACCACAGAAAAATTGCCCATGTTTAGTCATTTGGTTATATACACACATTACCTCAGCAGTAAAGCATACAAATGGTACCACATGCCCGCCACACTATGATCTCCCAAAGCAACCCCTCTGACAAAGCCCAAAACGATGGCCTGAGGTAAACACCACAACAATCCCCAAATATAGCAAATGTAGACTGAGCCAGTCAATAGGACAACAGGAGAAATAAAAGTGGTACGAATGTCCAAAGTTAGGAACAATTTTAAATATTGCTGTTACAAACTTAGAAAGTTTACAGAATAACTGGTTTTGCATTAGCATTAATGTTCTGAAGGGTATGAAGTTAAATGATGGCCTGAGGTAAACAATTTTCTGAAGGGTATGAAGTCCAAAACTGAAAAGTCTGCCCTTCTTCCTCAACTTTAAACTTTAATAGGTTTGCCACTAATTGCCAGAAAAACAGAATTGTATGAAAAACTAACCAAAATTATGAGGCAAAATTCTGAACATTCTGTGAAAATCTGTACAGTTGAGGTATGCTGAGAAGCCACCCCCTTCAACTTCAAACTTTTATAGGTTTGCCCTCAAGAGAAGCCACCCCACTTTGTGACAGCAGAGGAACAGAGCTTGTTTTAACAACCTTCTGAAGGACTTAGTCTGAAACTCAAATGTAATCATTACTTCCTGACGGCCCCCCAAGGGTTATTCCAGTGATTTTTCCAAAACCACAAATTTTATGAAAAACAGACCAAAATTAACAGCCAAAACCTGGACATTCTGTGAAAATTTGGTCAGTTGATCAGTATGCCACTCCATGTCTCTGCCAGACCACATAACATGTCTTACACGGCAACCACCCACAAGCCCCAGAAGGAAACCCCCCCACAAGAATACAACACCAAACATGTACAAAAAGGCATCATGGTACAGCTGCCCCTGACAACACTAGACATGGTCTCAAACTCCACACATACCGCACCCCTCCCAGGTCCCAACCAAGCTTAGCAGTTGTTCCCTTGTAAACTTGCAAAATCACAAACAAAATCAGCGGACAATGTATCCTGGATTTTACACAAATTACATCACTCCAAGAATAGACTATTCCCTGATGTATACCTTTTACAGGACAACCACCACAGAGACAAAGAGACCCCCCCTAAAAAAAAAAAAAAAAAGGACAGCAAGCACTGCAGCACCACATCACACTGACTGACCACTCCACAACCCCTACATGGTGCAAAACAGACATCCATGGCAACCAATATGGCTGTCTGGTCAACCTCCCAAGTGTATTCTCTCCCTCTACAACAGTCCCTGCACTGCACGCATCCAACGGAATGGCAAACCCAACCCTTTAGCGCCGCATGCTGAAGCAGAGCTCAACAAAAGAAACTACTCACGAAAACCCAAGGGAATTCCACTTGATGGGCACAAAACAAATGACAACCACCACGCAAATGGGGAAACAAAATGGACAGCAGAATAAACTGATCGCACATGCACCTCACCTCCCTGCCCACAAGCACTCACACACCCAAAATGGCAACCATCAAGCAAACTTGGCACCAGTCCCACTCACCATTCAAAAGGGGACACTCTGCAAATCTGCATCCTGAGTCCACCACAGAACTGTCACAAAGTAACACCCAAAATGCTTCCTAGCCCAAAAAATCATGGTGCCCATTCCAAAGCTCATGAGCAGTGTGAAACTAAAGTTTTTTTTTTTTTTTTACAGTCCCCCACTGCCATGGTGCATCCATGTATTCCCCTCCCCCTCCACAACCTGGAGCAAACATCCAATCCACAAAGCCCGCAAAACACTAAACCACCAAAGGGGCCCACCAAGAAGCTAACATGAAATTCAAAGCCCCTCACATGGTTGACTCATCCCACTTACCACTTCCCTATTAACCTTACTGACACGGCTCTGAAAGGAGCAACCTATAAAGTCAATTAAAATAATAATTACAAGCTGTCCTCAGTGTTATTATCTCCCAAGCACCATTAATCTGCATTTGTCTTTTCTATTAAAGCCACTGACCGGGATCACACACGAGTGCATCTCTAAGTCATAGGCAAAACGCAAGCTCCAAAGGACAGCATAACCTCCATAATGTGTTGCTTCAGTCTGAACTCAAATAGTATTCTCATTGTCAGCTTACCCTGTCTCCCCACACTGTCTACACATCCTCCAACAGAAAACCATCACTTGTCTCACCTCCTGACAGTACTGCAGCACCAGATACCTGCCCCAATGCCTCATACAACCACCAAATTGGGAAATCCGCAGCAATATCCAGGCATCCAGCAACATATGCTCTGCCAAAACTTTCCCTAATACTAACAGTGCCTCATCAAACAATGTGCCACGATAGTTAACCTAAATGTCAATCTGAACATATTTCACTTTAGTCTACACAAGCTTATCCTTGTCTCAACCCTAAATTCCATGCAAGTGTGCTGATTTCAGGCAGGAACAGACAGAATTGAAATGTAGATCTAACATTTATTGCTCCACCATGCATGTGAGATGAGGAACCAGTACTCATTGGTACCTCATGGTCCATGAAAACATCTGCACATATACAAAACAGAAACAGTGACCAGCCAGAAGAAACTATTATCAACTACTGGGACAAGTATGTCCATCTTGAGAACAGTCACAGGACTTCTTAGCCATTATAGCACAAACAGATGGTCCAAAATCAATTAAAATACACCTCAGCCTCAGAAACTGACAATAGCAACATGACCACCATTGAAATAACTACAATGAAAAAAAAAAACATCCACACACACACAAAGGGGTTAACAAGGGAAACTCCATCTAACCAACATTGCAATGAATAAATAAACATCACCACAAAATCTCTACCTAACCAGAGCGATAGTAAGATGAGCCCCCAACACACTCGAACTAAGATATCCCCCGTTTGAACCTGAGAAGTCTGAACAGCAGCAATGAAACCCTGTACCCCAAGCTTAAAAAAAAAAAAAACTAGTAACTTAATAATTCACTCACCTCCTAATGCACCCACCAGCAAACCAAGGCCTACCTGACCAAAGCCCCCACAGGTCGTCTAGGACATGAGCCCACAGCATAGCAGGTTCATGCCAAAATATGATTACTTACCCAGCTACACTTGTCTAAACCCCTTAAGCCCATCCACCCTTACCTCATTTCCTCCAATCTTCCATCCCTCCAATTAACCCTTTCACCTCCCCAATCCACTTGACTCCAACTAATATATCAATCTAACCCCTCTTGAAGATGTCCCAGGACAACTTGGTTTGTTACCAAACCTCATTTATAGTGTCAAAGGTGAGAGTGCTATCACACACCTCCCTTTGTTGCATGAACCCTAGTTGTTTGGGGGGAGATTATAGTGGATATAACTTTTTGCATCTGATGCGCTAATATAGAGGTTAGTATTTTAATGTCTAAGTTAATGAGGGTTATAGGCCTATAACTAAGTGGGTTTGCTTTATCAGAGTGGGGTTTAAGTATTAGAATTGTTTTTGAGTTATTTATGTATTGGTCATAAATTCCATGAAATATAATATTACTGTAGATTTTAAGCAGGATTTTAGATAGTTGCGGATTGAATTTTTGGTAAAATTTGGCAATAAAACGGTCTAGGCCAGGGGCTTAGTTTATTTTTAATTTATTTATTGCTAGTTTGATTTTGTCTGATGTGAGAGGTCTAGCATAGAAGTTATTTTGTTGTTCATTCAAAGAGGGAAATTTTAGGTCATTCAAGAATTTATCATATATGTCCAGCTGCATTTGTTTTTAGGAGCTGTAGCTGTTATTGAAGAGTTCTACAAAAGAGTTAATTATATTGGTATTTTTATAAAATGTTTTACTTTTATAATATAGCTCTGATATGTTCGGTGGACCATTCTTAATGTTTATTAATCTGGCTAGTGTTTTAGAAGTGATCTGAGCCCAAAGTATTTATAGAAAAGTTTTAGTTTGGTGAAAGATTGTTTTTGTAGATGAGATGTGTAAAGTATAAGTGTATAAAGTTTTTTTTGAAGATTCAGCATATTTTCAGCTAAGTCAGGGGAGAATTAATTTTGGAGTTTTAATTCTACATCTTTTAATTGGTTTTCTAGCGACTCTTTTTCTTCTTCTTCTTGTTTTTTTGAAAATAGATGCTTTTTGGATGAGTACCACTCTAATCATAGCTTACATCACAGCTTAAAAGTCAACAATAAAATTATAGATCTCAATAATTAGCCGCAAAACAAAAATATCAAGGTCTGGCAGTTACACCATCTCAATAATTTGAATATGGATGAACTAAGATACCACTTAGGCACATCACGTAAATATGACCCCTTACTTAGACAACTTAAATCATTCATAAAAACTGAACACTCAAATACAAAAATAGAACAAGAGATTAAAACACCCCAGTTAATTATTAAAACCTTTGCCCATAAAACCAAAATGATCTCTCATGTCTATAAATTAATATCCATAATTAAATATCAATCTTCACTCCTTTACTCCAAACACTGGGAGGACATTGACAGCAATATTTCAATGGAGCAAAAATATGATGCGATACAAATTACTCTTAAGTTAACCCCTTTTAAAAATCTAATATATAAGCAGCTCATAATAAATAATAACTCATACCATACCCCAGCTGTTCTAAACAAATTTGGTTACTAAAAACACTGTCCTGTCCTTTTTTGCCCTTTGATTAATGATATTTACTTCACATTTTTTGGAGTTTTAAAACTATCTACAAATTATGGTGCTCTCTCAGAGCAAAACTTGAAAAGATGGGGTACGAAAAAAACAGTTTTTCATGGGAAACCACAATTCTCCATATAACTCCTAAATCTCAAACAGGATTGCGCAAACATATCTTAATTACAATATGTGCCCTATTCAAACATTGCATAGCAAAAAATTGGATAATTAAATCCAAAATCACCTTGGAAAATTTCAAAGATAAGAATTTAAAATATATATCTTCACATAAATTGTTAACTAAAAACACTAAAAGAAGGACATACTTTCAGACATACTGGAGCAACCTACTCGACTCCATTTTGACCACTTAAATAAAACTACCCATGTATTAGAAACAAGTTTCATGAAGACTGCCTGTATATAAAATGTTAACTCAATTTTAGCCAAAATAAGTTAATTAAAAGACATTACAAATTCCTCTCAACCCACCTCACAGTGGCATCCATGATGTAAATAATGTAAATAGTTTTAAACACATACATACTTTATCAGCTCTTTTCTCCCCTATCACTTAACTCCTAACAAAATATTATTTCCACTCACACCCATGGTAAAATGATTTCACACCATATAATAATGTGTACTACTAGATAGGGGACTACAATTATATACAACCGGATGTTTGTTTATGATTATTGCTCTTTCTCTGTAGCTTTTTTAGACATGATGAATGTTTCTTTTTGTTTGTTTTTGCTTTTGCATTTTTTATTTGTTATTGTTTGTTATGTAAAACTAAAAATAATAACATTTTAACTGGAAAAAAAATGTATCATCATAACATTTGGCAAAAGCATTGCCCCTACTGATTACCATATCAACATCAACCCCCTAAGCACACAACCTGTAGTGAGAAACCTGGGTACTCAGGTTGATAACAACCTCACATTCAACCATCATGTAGTGGCAGTGGTCAGAAAAGGTTTTGCTTGGTTCATCTCATAAGTAAAGGGATTGCATCCAGAAAAAAGGAGGTTATTACCTCTCTATACACCTCCTTCATTAGATCAATAATTGAGTATAATGCCCCATTTGGTATGTACCTCTCCAAACATCTGCATAACCTGGAAAGGCCACATAAATACCTCACAAAGAGAATCCATGGCCTCCAACACCCGTCCTATGTGGACAGGCTCAAATCACTATCATTCTA